>NC_057797.1:328711631-329011631 GCF_018294505.1 Triticum aestivum
TAAATCCTCCTCTGAGGAGCTATCCGTAACCAGCGAGATACACACTTCGTCAGATAGCATAGTCTGCTCTGAAGACCTGGTTTTCACTCCAGAATTTTCCATCACCGTGTCAAATAGATGATGCACATGAAGAGTAGTTGAATGTACTAACATTGTTGACAAATGTAATACGTAATGAAAAAAAGGTTGGCCTGATATAATTCACATTTAAGATGACTGGCTAAGCAGGATGGCATTGCAAAATTCACATATATGATGCCTGGCTAAACAAGATGGCGTTGCATAATTCACATAAACGATGAATAAACTAAACATATGGCATTCACACAAAACATGTCTAAACTAAGAAGATGACATATTTGATGTATAAAGTAAGCAATGCAAGGCGCCATATGCATGATATAACCAACATCAGCATGCCAGGTTAGAGCGAAGACCTTAGGGGGTAAATATGAGTGGTCTTCTCCTTTTGAATCCCCCTCAGAACAGATATCTTCCTCTTGATTACAATCTGAAATGGGTGGAGGGGGGCTGCCTTTGCGCCTACCATGGAGCGACGTCTGCATGAAATTTTATTGCCACACAAGGCTCTTCTCTTTTGCTCTACATGTTGATACATCTCCAACGTATCTATAATTTTTGATTGTTCCATACTATTATATTATCTGTTTTGGATGTTCATGGGCTTTACTATACACTTTTATATTATTTTTGGGACTAACCTACTAACCCAAGGCCCAGTGCAAATTGCTGTTTTTGCCTATTTCAGTGTTACGCAGAAAAGGAACATCAAAAGGAATCCAAACGGAATGAAACCTTTGCGAGAGTTATTTTTGGAACAAACGTGATCCAGGGGACTTGGAGTGGACGTCAAGCAAGAAACGAGGCGGCCACGAGGCAGGGAGGCGTGCTTGCCCCTGGGCGCGCCCCCACCCTCATGGGCACCTCGCAGCTCCACCGACCTACTTCTTCCTCCTATATATATATATCCATATACCCCGAAAACATCCAGGAGAACCACGAAACCCTATTTCCACTGCCGCAACCTTCTGTACCCAAGAGATCCCATCTTGGGGCCTTTTCCGGAGCTCGGCCGGAGGGGGAATCGATCACGGAGGGCTTCTACATCAACACCATAGCCTCTCCAATGATGTGTGAGTAGTTTACCATAGACCTTCGGGTCCGTAGTTATTAGCTAGATGGCTTCTTCTCTCTCTTTGGATCTCAATACAATGTTCTCCTCGATCTTCTTGGAGATCTATTCGATGTAACTATTTTTGTGGTGTGTTTGTCGAGATCTGATGAATTGTGGGTTTATGATCAAGTTTATCTATGAAGAATATTTGATTCTTCTATGAAATCTTTTATGTATGATTGGTTATCTTTGCAAGTCTCTTTGAATTATCAGTTTGGTTTGGCCTACTAAATTGATCTTTCTTGCAACGGGAGAAGTGCTTAGCTTTGGGTTCAATCTTGCGGTGTCCTTTCGCAGTGACAGCAGGGGCAGCAAGACACGTATTGTATTGTTGCCATCGAGGATAAAAAGATGGGGTTTATATCATATTGCTTGAGTTTATCCCTCTACATCATGTCATCTTGTCTAATGCATTACTCTGTTCTTATGAACTTAATACTCTAGATGCATGCTGGATAGCGATCGATGTGTGGAGTAATAGTAGTAGATGCAGAATCGTTTCGGTCTACTTGTCGCGGACGTGACGCCTATATACATGATCATGCCTAGATATTTTCATAATTATGCACTTTTCTATCAATTGCTCGACAGTAATTTGTTCACCCACCGTAATACTTATGCTATCTTGAGAGAAGCCACTAGTGAAACCTATGGCCCCCGGGTCTATCTTTTATCATATAAGTTTCCAATCTATTTTATTTTGCAATCTTACTTTCTTATCTATATCATAAAAATACCAAAATATTTATCTTATTATCTCTATCAGATTTCACTCTCGTAAGTGACCGTGAAGGGATTGACAACCCCTTTATGGCATTGGTTGCGAAGTTCTTATTTGTTTGTGTAGGTATGAGGGACTTGCGTGTAGTCTCCTACTGGATTGATACCTTGGTTCTCAAAAACTGAGGGAAATACTTACACTACTTTGCTGCATCACCCTTTCCTCTTCAAGGGAAAACCAACGCAATGCTCAAGAGGTAGCAAGAAGGATTTCTAGCGCCGGCGCCGGGGAGATCTACGACAAGTCAAGACATACCAAGTACCTATCATAAACTCTTATCCCTCGCATTACATTATCTGCCATTTGCCTCTTGTTTTACTCTCCCCCACTTCACCCTTGCCATTTTATTCGCCTCTTTTCCTTATCCTTTTCTTTCGCCATGACCGAATCAAAAAGGGCTAAGGGTTCTCTCCCGAGCGTCAGTACTTTGGATAGTCCCTTTGTTCTTTCTAAGCTCATAAATAATGATGCTATGGAAAGACCTACCAGGGTTATCAATGAGGGTTTGAATAATTTCTATGAAGATGATCCCGGAATTTTTTGGTATTTACTTGATGAGTCTTTAAAAGATGCTTGGGATAGGTTATTAAGGATCCGAGCCAGCTATGTGCCCCAATATTATATCGAGATATACCTGAAAAGCTTTTATGTTGGCTTACCCTCTTCATTCAAGCAAGTTTTAGACTCTATTTTTGAAGAAGGTTTTCTTGAGGGGGATCCCATAGATACCTATGAAAAGATGAAAACTATATTTGGGCACCCCGTGAGTGAGAAGGTTGAATCCACCTCTCTTTTGTGCTTTTATCAAAATGAAATTATCAAAGAGATGAAGTCTAGCTTAGATGCAAATTTCTGTAGCATGCTTAATCTTTCTTCTACCATTAATTTCCACGTACTTTCTTAGAATAGAAGGATAAATGCTATAGATAAGAAATTTTCTCTTTTCTTTCCTAATACCAAAGATGGTAATACCTAGATCTATTCTTGTTTTTATGCCTAGCTAGGGGCGTTAAACGATAGCGCTTGTTGGGAGGCAACCCAATTTTATTTTTGTTTCTTGTTTTTTGGTTCTGTTTAGTAATAAGTAATTCATCTAGACTCTGTTTATATGTGGTTTCATGCTTTTAATTAGTGTTTGTTCCAAGTAGAACCTTTGGGAAGACTTGGGGAAATTCTTTGCGATCTTGCTGTAAAAAAACAGAAACTTTAGCGCTCACGAGATTTGCTGCCATTTTTTACTGGATTGTGCGATTAGGTAGATTATTTTTGAAGATCATTAATAGATAAATTCCTCACGTCCAGCAACTTATTTCAGAATTTTTGGGGTTACAGAAGTATCCGAAACCTACAGATTACTACAGACTATTCTGTTTTTGACAGATTCTGTTTTTCGTGTGTTGTTTGCTTATTTTGATGATTCTATGGCTAGTATCGGAGGTTATGAACCATAGAGAAGTTGGAATACAGTAGGTTTAAAACCAAAATAAATAAATAATGAGTTCATTACAGTACCTTAAGTGGTGATTTGTTTTCTTATACTAACGGAGCTCATGAGATTTTCTGTTGAGTTTTGTGTTGTGAAGTTTTCAAGTTTTGGGTACAGATTTGATGGATTATGGAATAAGGTGTGGCAAGAGCCTAAGCTTGGTTATGCCCAAGGCACCCCAAGGTCAAATTCAAGGACAGCCAAAAGCCTAATCTTGGGGATGCCCCGGAAGGCATCCCCTCTTTCGTCTTCGTCCATCGGCAACTTTACTTGAGGCTATATTTTTATTCACCACATGATATGTGTTTTGCTTGGAGCGTCTTGTATAATTTGAGTCTTTTCTTTTTAGTTTTCCAAAATAATCCTTGCTGTACACACCTTTTGGGAGAGGCACACATGAATTACAATGCTCTATGTGCTTCACTTATATCTTTTGAGCTAGATAATTTTGCTCTAGTACTTCACTTATATCTTTTAGAGCACGGTGGTGGTTTTATTTTATAGAAATTATTGATCTCTCATGCTTCACTTATATTATTTTGAGAGTCTTTTAGAACAGCATGGTAAGTTTCTTTGGTTATAAAATTAGTCCTAATATGATAGGCATCCAAGATGGGTATAATAAAAACTATCATAAAAAGTGCATTGAATACTATAAGAAGTTTGATACTTGATGATTGTTTTGAGATATGAAGATGGTGATATTAGAGTCATGCTAGTTGAGTAGTTGTGAATTTGAGAAATACTTGTTCTAAAGTTTGTGATTCCTGTAGCATGCACGTATGGTGAACCGTTATGTGGTGAAGTTGGAGCATGATTTATTTATTGATTGTCTTCCTTATGAGTGGCGGTCGGGGACGAGTGATGGTATTTTCCTACCAATCTATCCCCCTGGGAGCATGCGCGTAGTACTTTGTTTCGATAACTGATAGATTTTTGCAATAAGTATGTGAGTTCTTTATGACTAATGTTGAGTACATGGATTATACGCACTCTCACCCTTCCACCATTGCTAGCCTCTCTAGTACCGCGCAACTTTCGCCGGTACTGTAAACCGAACATATACCTTCCTCAAAACATCCACCATACCTACCTATGATGGCATTTCCATAGCCATTCCGAGATATATTGCCATGCAACTTACCACCGTTCCGTTTGTTAGGACACGCTTCATCATTGTCATATTGCTTTGCATGATCATGTAGTTGACATCGTATTTGTGGCAAAGCCACCGTTCATAATTCTTTCATACATGTCGCTCATGAGTCATTGCACATCCCGGTATACCACCGAAGGCATTCACATAGAGTCATATTTTCTTCTAAGAATTGAGTTGTAAGTAAATAAAGTGTGATGATCATCATTATTAGAGCATTGTCCCATGTGAGGAAAGGATGATGGAGACTATGATTCCCCCACAAGTCGGGATGAGACTCCGGACGAAAAATACAAAAAAGAAAAAAAAGAGGCCATAAAAAAAGAGAAGGCCCAAATAAAAAAATGAGAGAAAAAGAGAGAAGGGACAATGTTACTATCCTTTTACCACACTTGTGCTTCAAAGTAGCACCATGATCTTCACGATAGAGAGTATCCTATGTTGTCACTTTCATATACTAGTGGGAATTTTACATTATAGAACTTGGCTTGTATATTCCAATGATGGGCTTCCTCAAAATGCCCTAGGTCTTCGTGAGCAAGCGAGTTGGATGCACACCCACTTAGTTTCTTTTGTTGAGCTTTCATACACTTATAGCTCCAGTGCATCCGTTGCATGGAAATCCCTAATCACTCACATTGATATCTATTGATGGGCATCTCCATAGCCCGTTGATATGCCTAGTTGATGTGAGACTATCTTCCCCTTTTTGTCTTCTCCACAACCACCATTCTATTTCACCTATAGTGCTATGTCCATGGCTCACACTCATGTATTGCGTGAAGATTGAAAAAGTTTGAGAACATCAAAAGTATGAAACAATTGCTTGGCTTGTCATCGGGGTTGTGCGTGATTTAAATATTTTGTGTGGTGAAGATAGAGCATAGCCAGACTATATGATTTTGTAGGGATAACTTTCTTTGGCCATGTTATTTTGAGAAGACATAATTGCTTTGTTAGTATGCTTGAAATATTATTGTTTTTATGTCAATATTAAAATTTTGTCTTGAATCTTTCGGATCTGAACATTCTTGCCACAATAAAGAAAATTACATTGAGAATTATGCTAGGTAGCATTCCACGTCAATTTTTTTGTTTTTATCATTTACCTACTTGAGGACGAGCAGGAATTAAGCTCGGGGATGCTTGATACGTCTCCAACGTATCTATAATTTTTGATTGTTCCATGCTATTATATTATCTGTTTTGGATGTTTATGGGCTTTATTATACACTTTTATATTATTTTTGGGACTAACCTACTAACCCAAGGCCCCGTGCAAATTGCTGTTTTTTTTGCCTATTTTAGTGTTTCACAGAAAAGGAATATAAACAGAATCCAAACAGAATGAAACCTTCGGGAGAGTTATTTTCGAACAAACGTGATCCAGGGGACTTGGAGTGGACGTCAAGAAAAAAACGAGGCGGACATGAGGCAAGGAGGCGCGCCTGCCCCTGGGCCTGCCCCCCCACCCTCGTGGGCCCCTCGTAGTTCCACCGACCTACTTCTTCCTCCTATATATATATCCATATACCCAGAAAACATCCAGGAGCACCACGAAACCCTATTTCCACCGCCGCAACCTTTGTACCCAAGAGATCCCATCTTGGGGCCTTTTCCGGATCTCAGCCGGAGGGGGAATCAACCACAGAGGGCTCTACATCAACACCATAGCCTCTCTGATGATGTGTGATAAGTTTACCATAGACCTTCGGGTCCATAGTTATTAGCTAGATGGCTTCTTCTCTCTCTTTGGATCTCAATACAATGTTCTCCTCGATCTTCTTGGAGACCTATTCGATGTAACTCTTTTTGCGGTGTGTTTGTCGGGATCCGATGAATTGTGGGTTTATGATCAAGTTTATCTATGAACAATATTTGATTCTTCTCTAAAATCTTTTATGTATGATTGGTTATCTTTGCAAGTCTCTTCAAATTATCAGTTTGGTTTGGCCTACTAGATTGATATTTCTTGCAATGGGAGAAGTGATTAGCTTTGGGTTCAACCTTGCGGTGTCCTTTCCCATTGACAGCATGGGCAGCAAGGCACGTATTGTATTGTTGCCATCGAGGATAAAAAGATGGGGTTTATATCATATTGCTTGAGTTTATCCCTCTACATCATGTCATCTTGCCTAATGCATTACTCTGTTCTTATGAACTTAATACTCTAGATGCATGCTGGATAGCAGTCGATGTGTGGAGTAATAGTAGTAGATGCAAAATCGTTTCGGTTTACTTGTCACGGACGTGATGCCTATATACATGATCATGCCTAGATATTCTCATAATTATGCACTTTTCTATCAATTGCTCGACAGTAATTTGTTCACCCACCGTAATACTTATGCTATCTTGAGAGAATCCACTAGTGAAACCTATGGCCCCCGGGTCTATCTTTTATCATATAAATTTCCAATCTATTTTATTTTGCAATCTTACTTTCCTATCTATATCATAAAAATACCAAAAATATTTATCTTATGATCTTTATCAGATCTCACTATCGTAAGTGACCGTGAAGGGATTGACAACCCCTTTATCAGGTTGGTTGCGAGGTTCTTATTTGTTTGTGCATGTACGAGGGACTTGCGTGTAGTCTCCTACTGGGTTGATACCTTGGTTCTCAAAAACTGAGGCAAATACTTACGGTACTTTGCTTTGTCACCCTTTCCTCTTCAAGGGAAACCAACGCAGTGCTCAAGAGGTAGCACAAGTTCAGTTCCGTTGTGTACAATAACTGACATGCATAGGAATAAAACATAGTGAGATTATGTAAGGAGTGCATGTAGAAGTCCAGAGTGATGGTAGCAACCTGTGGATAGACCCAAAACCAATGATAGCAGGCAGATAATGGCTTCAGTTAAAAAATACAAATAATGGATTCTTTACAATTTGTTTCCCACTCAACATGAAACTCATAGTAGACACCAGAGATTAACCAAATAGTAGATAGATACTATTGATGGCAGCCCCAATATGTAATCCACAACCATTTAAAAATTTAAGTTTGACCATTAGTTTGGAGTTGACTCAGAGTCTAATCGGTGAACAGGACGATAAAGTAGCATGTAATATTAAGCGATGCATAACTTAAGCAGACACGAAAGAGTGCAACCTCTCTTGTGGACCCGTGTAGTCCTCGAGGTCATCTGCTTGGTT
This sequence comes from Triticum aestivum, assembly GCF_018294505.1. Lineage (NCBI taxonomy): Eukaryota > Viridiplantae > Streptophyta > Magnoliopsida > Poales > Poaceae > Triticum > Triticum aestivum. The sequence goes on from NC_057797.1 coordinate 328,719,412, forward strand.
GATGATAGTATTGCAGTTGTCATGGCTACCGGCAGCGGGGAAGAAGATCTGAGGCGGCGAAATATAGTCTAGAGGCCGGATCCCTGCTGTGCTGGACCCTTCTGTCGTTGGAGCAGCTAAGCTGGGGTGGATGACGATGCAGCAGGAGCGGGACAAACCACACAAGGTTTTCTTTAACAACTATCTGTAAGAGAAGTAATTTTGTAAGGGCTCGTTTGAATTGGAGGATTGTAACAACGTAGGGATAGGAAATACATAGTGATAGGATAGGAATGCACGTGCAAAACAGAGAATTTAAAAACACGAGATTTCTGCTAATCTGGGTGTTTGGTTCACAAGAATTGGAAGATCACATGATGCAAAGAAGCATGGTGAGATTAAGTCAAACCACAAGAAAATGTACGGTTATAATGGTATTATGCTACTATCTCTTATTCTTGTGCTTCATGAATAGGAATTTGAAAAGCAAGACAAGTGGATATTAAAATTCCTACGGTTTTTCTTTCAAGGAGGCACTAAAGGAACAAATCCTACAGTTTTCCTTTGCTCTATTCCTTTGAACCAAATGCATGAATACTAGTACCATAGGAAACTTTCTAATTTCTATGTTTTTCCTTCACTTTTCCTTTCAAGCACTGACAATTCTAGTAGGCAGGCTTGAGCAAGGAAAAGCCTACACTCAAAAAATGTTTTTGTGCTACTTCTACTACTTTGGACCCAGGCCACTGCCCTACTAGCTTAACTCCTAGGCCTATCGTCAAATGCACAGCTCAAACGCGCAGAGATAAATAATGATGGCATTCAAGAGAGTCCATCACAGATAGCTAAGTTGCCTAGTACCTCACTGCTTGTCATATAGTAGGAGAAACTAATCGTATTTCACGTTACTACGTGTGCTCAGTGGACAATATATATAACATGTAGAATAAAAAATAGATGCAACAAGTGTACAACCTCTTTCGCGAAGCCATATCGATCTCACATAATTGGGTTGGTCGGTGAGGATGATCCAGCTGACTTGGCTGTCAGAGGAGGGGAATAAGATCTTAGGCATCTTGAGATGGAGCCCGGGGTACTGCTCCACTGTGATGGAGAGTTTCGTCGTTGGAGCAGCTCTGGTGAGTTGTCCGAAGCCGAGGCTGAAGCAGGACAAGAGAGACAATGTTAACCTGAGTGGAATTCTAATAGCATCTCCAATAGATGACGTAAAATACATAACCACAAAGTGCTAGATGTAAAATACACCAGGCGCTCATCTCTGAACTTAACGGCCGAAACTGAATTTAACTGTCGAAACTGAACTTAACTGTCGAAACTGAATTTTGCTGTCGAAACTGAATTTTACTGTCGAAACTGAATGCACTAGTAGCAGAAAAGTAGTAGCAGCAGCGTGTGCGAGAGATGGGGCAGCTGGTCGTGTACCAGTTCATCTTCAACCTCCACCCCCTGAGCCGCCAGCCACCACCGGCCAAACCGCCGCCACCCGCCGCCCGCGACCACCGGTGCGCCGCCCCGCCCGTCCCGAAACCACTCCCCACCGCCGGTCCGCCGCCGCCCTGGCCATCCCTCTAGCCCCCCCCCATGCCGAGCTTTTTCTCCGGCGATCACCATGCCACCGCCCCAGCACCGTCGGCGACCACCACCCCAGCACTGCCGATGACCACCGCCCCCACCTTGAACCCTAAGATAGATAGTGGGGTACCTCTCCGGCGAGCCCCCCTCCCCGATGTGGCTGGTTCTTCCTTAACTCCGGCGAGCCCCCCCACCCCCTGAAAATCGACTGACCCAAAAGTCGATTCAGTCGACTGAAGTGTAGCTAAATCGGAGTAGCATTGCAAGCAATAGCAAGAGTAAGAGCAGCAGCGTGAGCAAGAGAAAGAGCAGAGCATGCAGAGGACCGAGAGCAAGAGCAGAGCAGCAGCGCGAGCGAGAGTTAAAGCATCAGCAACTCCTACTGATGTGGACGTCACCGCCGAGGGAGCGACGTCATGGAGGAAGTGGGTCGACGACGGTGCCGTGGATGGAGCCATGCCATGTCGGCTCGGGACCGAGTGCCGGCAGCACCGTGAGATCGAATTAAGAAGAAAATGTGGCGATTAGTGTACAAACTCTTTGGTGGCGCTGATTAGGCCTCAGCTTCATCTGAGGAAACGGTGATGATATTGCTCTTCCGGTGGTGCAGGTGAAGACAGCGGTGTGGGAATGGAGGTGGTGCGAAAGACGAGGGGAACGTCGGGGCAGCTCCTTGGAGGTGGAGGACGGGGTGGCTGAACCGGTGGGACGACGAGATCGACGACGGATCCTCATCAGGTACGTTGGATGAGGGACGTCGAGCTGTTGTTGTGGAGGACGTCGTTGAGGAAGAGGTTCCGGCTAGGTGGCGGACGGAGGAGGGTGTGGGGCTTCACGGGTTTTCGCGGCCTCAGTGTACGAATGGGTGGGCTGATGGGATGGAGTGGGGAACCATGGCTTAGGGACGCGCTTGTCCGAAATGTGGGGTAAGTTACGAAAGTGCCCCCACCAATTTGAGCTAGGAGGTTCTTTCGGTTCAGGGGTATCACGGGCATTTCGCGTGTCGGGATTTCACAGGAGGTGGGAGTTTTCGTGCGTGTTGTAATTTTGGGATAGCAAGGCACGGGTTGAGATGGAGGGTGTTTTTGGAGCACAACAAGACAAAGATATATCTTAAATATTTTAGGGTAACAAGGTGTGGGTTGAAATTTTCGGACAAGCCTAACGTGTACTGTACCAAATCAATTCACCCTTCTGTCGACGAAAAAACAAAAAGAAGTCAATTCGCACCACACAAGAGAGTCTGGTCCCGTGTACTGTACCAAATCAATTCACACTACAAATGCCATTCAAAATTTGAATTCATGTTATGTTCAATTAAAATATTTTGCTATGTGTATAATGCATGCAACCTGCTACTCAAATGAACGCTTTAGTGCATTCCAAATGTTTATACTACCGCTTCAATATGAACTAAATTTGAATTGTTTCTCTATTTGAATAAGATCTAGAATAATGATTGTTGTGAAATCAAACCATTTGAATTCGTTTCTCTATTTTAATAAGATCTACAATCATCATTATTGTCAAGTTAAACCATCGTTTGTGTATTATCTTCACATCACACCACATGATTACCATCGAGTTAGATATGAACTATGTGTACTATATGAACTCGAACTTGATTGTTTGAATCACTTTATGTTGATTTCAAATCACAGTACATTTCAAGCTCTAGCTAGATCTTCATAGTCTAAACCATGTCTCATATGTATAATGTGTTTATCACATAATGTATGGTGCCCCGCCCCCTACGCCTACAAGTATTTAGATGTGAGTTGCAAACGCCACACATTACCACAAATTCAACTAAAATGTGAGATTGTTGGATATATAGAATTATTTAGATTGTTCGATATTTAGTTGTAAGCTACAAACGCCACACATTATCATAAATTCAAATAAAATATGAGATGGTTCGATGTATAGTATGGTTTAGATTGTTCGACATTTAACTGTGAGTTTCAAATGCCATGCATTATCACATTATGGTATAACATGTGCAAAACCACAACACGCGTATCATCGCTATATTCATTCATGCATATGTTTATAACACTGTGATCTCCTATTCAAATATGTGAATCCACTTCCATATCAAATTATGATCTTTGTTAGTCTCTTACACCCACACAATCCTCTAACCTTTGTAGCTAGCACTAACTTTCTCTCGTGCATGCACACGCCCTCCTCGCCCTACCCCTCCCTCAGCATTCTATCCATTGCGCACATTAATTTTTTTCTTTAGGTCGTTCTCCCACAGTCTCCACAACTCCTTTCTGACACACACAGATCGCTAAACCTCTCCAGCAATGTCTGCCTACAACATACACACGCACCTTACATCTCCTCCTTTCTGTGTCCATGCCTCGTGTCTCTCATACGGTCCCACCCATGTATAAACTCTCGCCCCTCTTTTCATCGATCTCACAATCACACACTCCTCCTCCTATCTAGCTAGTAGCTCGGCCTCTCGCACCACCTCCTAGCTCAATTCTCTCTGTCTATCCATCTCGCTGGGCCTTACTTGCCTCTAAAAAATGGATGTACATCGACCGATCTCCCTCTATACATATAGCTAGCTAGGTCCTTATAACTCGTTTTTCCCCACGCTTCAATCGATCTACCTCATTAGTTATGTCTCTCCCTTCCTCCGACAAACAAAAATTGATCTACCGATCTAGTTAGGTTTGCTTACCAAACACATGGTTCCCCTTCATCATCCATGCATGCGTCCCAATACATCTATCATGCACAGGCACACACAGAAACAAATCCCCACTCTTATTGGTAATATTGCAGTTCTACCCTCGGTTTGTCTAGTAGGCCTCTCCCACCATCTTCGAGAAGCAACTCCATCACCCAGCCAACACTCTACCCCTCTCCCTCCCTCTCTCTCCTCTCTTTCTCTCTCTCTCTCTCTCTCTCTCTCTCTCTCTCTCGCTCGCTCGCTGTCCCAACCTATTTCCCGTTCTTCAGTTATGTATGGATCTTGACCGATCTCCCTCAAGGCATAGTTGGGCCTCTCATTCTCAACACATATACGAGTCGTTCTACCTCTCTAGTTAGGCCTCTGCCTCCCCCTCCCCCCCCACACACAGCGATACATCGAGCGCTCTAGTCATGTCTCCCTGCCACACACAAACTTGCCCTGTGCCCTCTGACATTCCGGTAGGTCAGTCGCCCTATATCTTTGACTTGCACACACACAATTTTGATGGCTCTCTTCATCGATCTCGCACCCTCCCACTTGATCCTCTCTTCGACTCTATCGATATCTATGACCCCTCCCTCTCTTCTCATGGATCGCCCCCTCTATATATGATATAGATAGGCCTCTATTTCACACACATTGCATGTGTCGAATTTTTGTTTGAGATGTCATCGACACATATTCCCACAAATACATTCACGAAATCACCCCCAACAAAAACACTCACAAATGCACATGTCATCTATCTAGGTTTGTATCTCTCTCACACACACGTAGGTGGGGGACATGCACGAAGAGAAGAGGTGCACACACGGCGCACGTACTCCCGTCTATTTCCCAACCACACCCGCGCGGGTACACGGTGGAGCTCATTTTTGTACAAAAAGGCAGCCCACATGGTAATTTGACACGTGTACTGGTTGTCCACTTGATGGAGGATCATCTACCATGGGTGAACAAACAAATTGTGACTTGACGCTTTATGTTAAAAAAAGCGGTAAACCATGTGGGGCCTACCTTAGAGGCAAGGCTGTATACACTTGAGATGCTCTGTACGTATTACTTTTGATGCATCCCGTCAACTCGCAGAATGAGGAGAAGCTTGCTTAGTATGTCGTCTCCCCGCCCACAGACACGATGGCTCGCAGGACGAGGTGAAGCTTGCTTACTACGCCTTACGCCCGCTCCCTCGCCCACGCGCACTATGGCTCACAGGACGAGGAGAAAATTTTACTACTCCCTCCGTTTACTCCTCTACCTTGGTTAGAGCGATTATCATATTGTTTGGAATATATGTCCTTTAGTAGATTTCAATATGAACTACTCCACTAGTACATACCCCAAACGCTGATGTATACAGACGTATTTTAGAGTGTAGATTCACTCATTTTGCTCCATATGTAGTCCATATTGAAACAAACGTAATAGTACGCACTCTCCCTCGCCCCTCTACCCTTGCCCACATGGTGGACGTGCAGCAATTCATTCGGTCTCATATAGCCAGAATGATATATACTACGGTACCATTATTGCTCGACTTCCCAAAGAGGCGAAGAGCCAATCGCAAGGTTAATATTCTGGAGATGCCAAGCGCAAGGTTTATAGGAGAACTAATAGTAGTAATACTAGTAGTACGTACCAGTGGTACGTACTGTATGAGGAAGAAGGCAACAAGATGTATGTTTTGCATGACAGTCTCTTCTTAGAGGACACGCTAGACCTAGTGGACCTCATTTTTGTAATGGGACTACTCCCTATCATAGATGGCATGATTCAGCGGGCATAATTTGGAGCTTCTTAGTCTTAAACCCCATGAAGAAGTCCAATCGAAAGGAATAGCCATCCTCTACACGTGCTCCTATGTAAAATGAGTAAATGAGACAAAAAGAGAAAGAGACAAAGTAAAAAAATCACCAGCCTTAGATCCAGCCCTATTGTATCAGTGAATGATATTTCTACGTCGTGATTGACATGGCTATATTATTAACCATGCTACGGAGGTAGAAGCGGATTTTTATTTATTCGCGGAGGTAGCAGTGGATGGATATTCAACAAGGAGTGAAATGATGGCTGCTTCCTCAGTCAAACATAGAGAAAGGTGGGCCTCATGATTTCATGGCTTATTAGTCATTATTACTGCCAATAATCTTTGCCCATATATAATAACCGCATGGTAGTACAGTAGTGGGCTATTCTTTTAATAACTATGCTCGAAGAGAAGAGGTGCACACACCCACGTACGTAGTGTACTAGTAGCACTCTTTGCATCTTCCCCAACCACACACGTTACACGGTGGAGCTCATTTCTGTAAGCTGATGCAGACCACATGATAATTTGATGCGTCTAGTAGTAGTTACTCACTTATAAATAATGGATGGTCGGAACCACGCATGAACGGTGCCGCGTCATTTATAAATAAAGTTTTTTTCTTCTGTGGCACGTACGCAAATAAATAGGTTCATATGAAGAGAAAAGGAAACCGCTCCACTATATACATAGGCAGGACGAGCCTACATGGTTGCTTGTTGGGGTTGCTCTCTTCACACTCTCTCGCACAAAACGACTGTGGCCACATCTCTAACATCCAGGCAGATCACGCCTGCCGGGGGAAGGGGTGGATGCTTAGTGTCGATGTGATTGCTGTCGGTGTCAAAACCGGCGGATCTCAGGTAGGGGGTCCCGAACTGTGTGTCTAAGGTCTATGGTAACAGGAGACAGGGGACACAATGTTTACCCAGGTTCGGGCCCTCTCTATGGAGGTAATACCCTACTTCCTGCTTGATTGATCTTGATGAATATGAGTATTACAAGAGTTGATCTACCACGGGATCGTAATGGCTAAACCCTAAAAGTCTAGCCTGTCTGACTACGATTATGAAGAGCTATGTCTACGGACCTAGCCCTCCGGTTTATATAGACACCGGAGGGATCTAGGGTTACATAAGGTCGGTTACAGAGAAAGGAATCTTCATATTAGGTCGCCAAGCTTGCCTTCCACTCCAAGGAGAGTCCCATCCGGACACGGGTAGAGTCTTTGGCCTTTGTATCTTCAGGGCCCATCAGTCCGGCCCATATCCAATAGTTCGGACACTTGAGGACCCCTTAGTCCGGGACTCCCTCAGTAGCCCCTGAACCAGACTTGAATGACGAGGTGTACGACGTGCATATTGTTTTCGGCATTGCAAGGCAGGTTCCCCTTCCCGAATACTCCAAGATAGTCTTCAGTCACAATGAACGTGTATGGTTCTGCAACGCAAGCACCACACACAACCACAGAGAATATAATATTTGCATGAGTTCAATCGGCTGACAACTTTATGTAATGTGACATCATGTTCGCCCAGTCATTTATTTCGAACCGTTTCTTGTCCCGCCGTTCCACGTTTCGAGGCGCGGTTTTTATTGGCACGTCTTGTCGAAGTAGAGATCATGTCCCCTTATCGCGGGATTCTCATCAATACAAGCGTGGATAACCCAACCGTTCCATTGGTATGATTCCTTAGCAATAGGCAGGTTTTCAGGCTTAGGTGGAGGCGTTCGATATCCGTTGCCTTTATAAAGGAGCCAAGGGCTGCCTTGTTTTGCGCCACCCTTTTCTTAGCCCTTCCAACTTCGAGTTCTAACACCCAAGGCTCGACTTCATCGCTTCAAGCTCCCCAATCATGTCCGGACCCAGCCCACAGGGCTGATGGGAGGCCTCCTCTGTTCCGGAGGAGGACATCACGAAGCTTCGCGCGGCCAGATACCTGACCGCAGAGATCCCCCATAGGCTCCCTGCTCAAGGATAGGTTATTCCCACTCCCAGATCCGGCGAGAGGGTCGTATTTATCTCCCACTTCCTACGAGTGCTAGGATTCGCTCTTCACCCCTTCGTCTGGGGCTCATGTTTCACTACGGACTAGATTTTCATGATCTAGCCCCAGATTCTTTCCTTTTCATCTCGACGTTCATCGTCACGTGCGAGGCCTCTCTTCGCATTCCCCCACACTTCGGCTTATGGCTCAAGACCTTTAGTGTGAAGCCGAAGGTAGTCGACGGGGAACAAGCGGAGTGCAGAGGGGCTATAGTGAGCAAACTTATCAATGCTCCCTGGCCAAAAGGCTCTTTCACCGAAACTCCTGACCTATGGCAGCGGGAGTGGTTTTATGTCACTGAACCCCGTGGTACCAAGTGGGCGGCTATACCTGCATTTCGATCTGGCCCTCCGTTACAGCTTGTGTCATGGATTAATAAAGGACTGGACTGGAGATCAAGTGCAGACTCTACAGAGCCGCATCCGGAGCTTCCTTGAGAAGGATGTCAATCTTATCAACGTGGTTCAAGGAATGTTGGTCCGCCGGGTTCTGCCGTGCTAGCGACGACCTCTCCGTATGTGGGAGTTTAATCCGGAAGGACCACGGACCCTCCAAGACTTCTTTGGTATTAAATACAAGGGAATGTGGAAGCTGTTTTTCGAGAAACGAAAACAATGGCCGGACACCACCGAGGACATTGGCCTCGACCGCAACCATCTGGATACCTCGGTAAGCGCTCTATTTCCAAACAATTTTTCAGCAATGTATGCCATAGTGCGACACTGATCACACTATCCTCTTCCCGGGCCAGATAAAGAAAGTAGAGCGAATCAGGTGTTCGACCCCTCTTCCCGAAGACTCAACGGATTCTGTATTAACAAGGATGCTGGCCCCGACACCGTACCAAATGCCTGTGAAGGAGGACAAGATGGAGAGCAGGAGGACCAAAGGTGGCCTCCATCCCGAAGATATATTAGATGTTGTGTCCGGGGAGATGAAAATCCCATCGCCCGAAGACAAAAGTAAAGGAGAAGCCAACGTTCATTCTCCCCATGGTAAGAAAAGGGCCATCTCCGAAGATTGGGGGGAAAAGGCTCCCAAGCGAGGGAAGACGCCCCTGTCGGGCGGCTCGGGCTTGGAGGATGACGTTATTGCGCAGACCCCCGGCGAGGGCAAGCCTAAATCGTAAGCGAACAAGGGTGTTTTACACATATCCCGTTCCTCTCCTGTGACCAGGGTAACATCTAGAATGTATGTTTTCATAGCTCGGCGCATAGTCTTCCTCAACAATCCTCTTCCTTGGGGGATCTTCTCCCAGAGATGATGGAAAGCGAGACACCTCCACCAGTCTCCTCGCCCAATAGGGCGGATGACTTCGAGGTGTCGTCCCGGAGGGTCTCTCCTGATCAACAAGTGACGCGAGGGATGATGAAAACACCAACCAAAGGTGATACTTCGGTAGCCCAGGGTTCGGGGGCCAACAATAAAGGCTCCGGACTATCCGACTTACAGCCGGAGACAATTCTAGGGATGAATGAACGGATCCCTTCGAAGGGAGGCTGTGCTGGTACAGCAGCTTCCGCAGATCCAGAAGCGCCAGATATATTGATGAACATGCTACGACAGGCGTCCGTCTCCGAGAACCATCGTACCTTGATGGGTACGGTGGTTGAAAAGGTCATGTCCGCAAAAAGCGGATTGAATGAGGCCTTCACGAGCCTGCTAAGAGGCTTCGAGTTTTGTACCATAATGCTTTCGATTGTGTTTTATTCACAAAATACTCCTGTGTATAGATAGTAGCCCCTGAGACTCTGATTGGCTTCCCAAGTGAGGCAATCAGAGGATCAAAAAGATATATCCAGGAAATAATCTGACTACTTGGAACACGGGCTATTACCTCCCCTGCTACTACCCGATCTGTAGATGTTGCAGATCTACATCGGAAGATTGATGAGGCGGATGATGACATCACGCTTATCAACAGGCGGCTTGACGAGGCGCAAGGTATGTTTTTGGGGCAGTCAGTATATGTATGTGTGATAACATGAGCATGAAGCTAGAATTGTATACTAAGACACACATAACTGCAGATGGTGCTGCTGTGATGGAGGCCCTTCGGGCTAAGCTTTTCCTCGCCAAGGAGCAAGCCCGGATGAGTAATTCGACTGCCACTAAGGCAGCTGATGAGTTAAAAACCAAACAGGCTGCTCGGCGCCGGTGTGAGGAGAGAATTTCTATCATGGCGCGCAAGCTAGACGAAACCACTGTCCAGTGCGAATTCCTCGAGAGGGATAACAAAACCAAAGCGGCTGATCTCGACAAGGCCTTACAAGAGGCGAAAGAAGCATGATCTGAGTCTAGAGCGGCTCGGGAAGAGATCCAGCAAGCTGGGGAGATACCAGCTGGTAAGCCTTTCTTATTACAGATGAAGTTCGGCGATCCGAAGTATTCCCCGCTTAATCAAATGTGGAGCTCTCCGAACACATTCTTGGACCTGCCGAAGAGCGCCCCCGATGCTGCACAATTTTACCAGGCGCATGAAGGGTGTGCCACAGAGAAGCTTTTTTAGTCACAGTTCGGCACGCAAAAGCGTCCGATGTTACTAAATGAACAGATGGCCCAATGGGCCGAGCTCCGCAGGATATTCGGTTCTGCCATGAAGGACGTCATAGTCCGGCTATGGCCTATTGAGCCCATTCTGAATAGTTACTTCGGTTTGGTACAGCGGCTTGTGGATGAAGTGCCGCGTATCGACGCCGTTAAGTGTTCAACCTGCATTGAAGGTGCACGGATGGCCTTTGCGCATGTCAAAACATACTGGCCGAAGACGAAGGCCACCGACGTTGCAGCGAGGAGTCCCCTCAAGGGTAAGGACCATCACACACCCGAACATTATTTCGAGGACGTCTTAGAGGGTGCCCGCTTGATAGAGGGTCAGTGCTCGAAAGATATGATATTCGAATGAAATGTATTGAAATTGTAAAAGACAATATTATGATAATATTATGATACTTGCTTAAAAGCTTTTGGTTCCTCTTGTGCGGCCGTTTTTGTATAATCTGAAAGTTTTCCAGTCGTCGGCTTCAGCCCCCTCATAGAAAATACGGGGGTGTTCGGAAAAGCACTTGATCACTCTTAACCCAATGTCTTGGTCTGTGAAGGAGGTGTCAGTGCGATGAATGAGGCAATCAGACTATAGGGTGTTAACACTTTCACTTAGCCATAGGAGTTTTATGGTGAGTCTACGATATAAACCCTGGTATCTATGCGGTTATCCTAATGTGGTGTGTTTACATGTATGACATGAAGAAAGGTCCTTCATGTAATACGGGGGGAATCACGAGTCGTCGAGTGGTTGGCCAGCTCTCGCCGCATCATGAGTTCATGATAGTCAGTTTTCGGCTTTCTTTACTGAGGTGTTTGACCAGATGAACTAGAAACACAATCGCAGTAGTTGTCCCTTTACTACCTTAGCCGATAGAGTGGAACGTAAGGTAGCAAGCACAGGGGCCAGGCAACCCAACTATTGACCCAAGACATGATTCGGAGCTGATGCATATGAGGCCAAACTCGCGACCCCGAAGTATGCTATAAATTTGTTCGGACATGTTGGCAATTTATTTTGTTCCCATATCGAGCCCCTAGCGAGTTATGTCGGGGCGTGTGAAATAACACAAGGAGCAAAATGCAGTTTTTAGAGAAAAGTGAATAGTTGAAACTGATAATATTCACTAGAACTTGAGTGATATGCCAATCATTGTTTTGTATATAATAATGCCACGACCCTAGCTATTTGGCATGCCAAGGGTCGACGGCTGAGGTAGAAGGCACTTTACATGCTCACAAAATAGAGAGTGTGGTCTACAAAAAGTTGTTTGGACCTCCTGTCGCATGTCTGCGCCACCTTCCTTGATGAAGGGGCTCCTTAAAGGGAGTAGCTTTTGGATGAATGTACAAACCGGAACTCTGATAGAGTCGGTGAGATGACCAGCCCATGAGTCACCTGTGGTAAAGGATAATGAATAAAGAAAGAGTGGTTAGAAAATAAAAGAAGGAGGTTATGGGAGTACTTGTAGGCCCGTCCGTATTGTGCCTCCGCCGATGCCCATGGTATTTTAAGTGTGTAGTTATGTATGCGTGGTACATATTTCGCGGGTGTATGCGGCGGACGGTGGAACCCGAACTGCTAGTCCAGCTCCATAATTGGTCGGTCCTGTTGAATGGAGACCGGCGGCTTAATGGCCGACAAGTTATGCGGTTTAATAAGACCGATTTGTACTCCGGCTGGAGGGAACATAGTATGATCTTCAGTCCAGAGGGAGTGCGTCTCGTGCTCCTATGTAGGGGCATGTGTCACGTATACCATGTTCACTGTTTTTACCTCAGGGGGAAATTGCTTCTGACCCTCGGTATTTGGTTGGTGAGTCTCTTCATCATCGCTATCACTGGGCGGCCTTTTCCCCTTGTGTTTGGCGTTGAGCTTGTCGGCCTGCTTGAAGAGCCAATAGCTTCTGTTGGTGTGATTAGCTGGTTTATCGGGGTTGCCATGAATCTGGCAGGGCCGATCCAATATCTTGTCTAAATTGGATGGTTCGTCTCTGTTTGCCTTGAATGGCTTTTTCCGTTGACCGGATTTGGGGCCACTGAATCCGGCGTTGACCGCTGTGTCGCGCATTCTTTCACTATCATTGTGACATTTGTGGTTGCTACATCGAGGTTTGCCATTGCCGTTTCAGACTTCGGAAGTGCCCGGATCATTGGCGCTATTGCTTCTATGAGCAAGCCAGCTGTCTTCTCCCGCGCAAAAGCGGGTCATCAGAGCGGTAAGGGCTGATATGGATTTTGGTTTTTCTTGACCGATGTGGCGGGCGAGCCACTCGTCCCGTAAGCTGTGTTTGAAGGCCTCTAGGGCTTCCGCGTCCGAACAGTCGACGATTTGGTTCTTTTTAACTAAGAACCTACTCCAAAGCTTCCTGGCTGATTCTCCGGGCTGTTGAATTATATGTCTTAAGTCATCAGTGTATGGTGGCCGGACATATGTACCTTGGAAGTTCTCGCGGAATGCGTCCTCCAAGTCCTCCCAGCTGCCAATAGAGTTTTCGGGCAGACTGTTTAACCAGTACCGAGCTGGACCTTTGAGTTTTAACGGGAGGTATTTGATGGCATGAAGGTCATCTCCGCCTGCCATGTGGATATGGAGAAGGAAATCCTTGATCCATACCACGGGATCAGTTGTTCCATCATATGATTTGATATTTACAGGTTTAAACCCTTCTAGGAATTCGTGCTCCATTACTTCTTCTATGAAGCAAAGAGGGTGTGTGGCGCCTCTATGTTGAGCCACTTTGCGACGTAGCTCTGATGGAGTCAGTCTACGGTTTTCGGCCCGGGTGTGACTAGGCTTGTCATGTCCGAATAGATAGTCGTCGTCATGTGTCGGGGCACGTCCTTGCGATCCATAGATCGATCTGGTATGTCCTACTCTATTGTCCAGGTCCTGCCGACGGTCATATGTATGACCGCGAGCTGTTTTACCTCTGCTTTTACGATGAGGCAGGGCGGGCTGGTGTTCGGCTTGAGTTGCCGCTTTATCTCGACCATGTGGTGGTCGGTCAACCGCATTGCGCAATGATGGTATATGCTCCGGCGCATCGTCGTTGAACTGAGGTAGCAATTTGCTCTTCGGGTAGCTTTTGGCTGGGTGCTTGAGGTCGTGTTCTTCGGCTGCTAGGACATCAATCCATCTGTCATTGAGCAGATCTTAGTCAGCTTGAAGCTGGTGCTACTTCTTTTTTAGGCTCCTTGCAGTGGCTATTAGCTGGCACTTAAAGCGCTCCTGCTCCTGAGGTTCCCGAGGCATGATAAAATCCTCGATGCCGAGGCTCACCTCATCCTCGGAGAGTGGAAGATAATTACTATCCTCTGAGTCATCGTTTATGACCTGTTTGTCAGTGCCAACTTGCCTGTTTTCCCGTTCCCCCTATTCATAGGTTATCTCAACGGGGTCTTCGTTATCTTTGGCATCGTCCGGAATATTATTTTCCCTTGTGCCAGTATCGCCGTCTTTTCCTTGACGCGACCTAGAGTGGTGCCGCTGACGCCAGCATTTTGGTTGTATCACAGGAGGTTCGTCCTCAACTGGATCTTCTTTGTCGTCGTCGTTAGTTCTTTTAGGTGTATCCACCGTGTACACGTCGTAAGGAGAGGTGGACGTCCAGAGTCCGGTAAACTGTGGGTCTTGGCCTGGCTCCTCATCGGCATCGTCGTCCATACTGTCGATGTCTTCGGAGCCGTAATCAAGCGTGTCGGTTAAGTCTTCGACAGTGTGTATGAAGTGGGCGGTGGGTGGGAAGCAAAATTTTCCGTTGTCAGCCTCCAGTGCGAATCAGATACAATTCGGCTGTGAAGCCCCTGCTAAGGGTAGAGCTCTTAACGAGTTTAACACCTCGCCCAAAGGCGAGTGCTGAAAGATATCCGCGGAGCTGAATTCGACGATCGATGACCGATCAAGCTCAACGTATGTGGACGCGCAAGGTTCAGAACCTGTAGCCGGAGATGAGTCCATGGTTCTGGTGACACAGATGTCACTTGAAGTTAAGTCTGTGTGTGGCTCCAATGCCGCTGAGTCTGCTCCGGATCGGGGTTGAGCTTCCCGACCTCGGATGGTGAGATCTGCTCCGGATCTAGGGCCAGAGAAGCTACATGTACTATCTCATGCGTATGGATCGGTGACAGATTTACGTCATGTTCTTCATGGTGGCAGGGAGCGGATTCCGTGGTCTCGAATCCGTCAAAGATCACGTCTCCATGGATATCCGCGACGTGGTTCAAGCTTCCAAATCTGACCTGGTGGCCAGTGGCGTAGCTTTCGATCTGCTCCAGATGGCCAAGCGAGTTGGCCCGCAGTGTGAAGCCGCCGAACACGAAGATCTGTCCGGGGAGGAAGACTTCCCCTTGGACAGAGTCGTTCTAGATGATTGAAGGAGCCATCAAACCTTTTGACGGTGGCATAGTGGAACTCTCAATGAAAGCACCAATGTTGGTGTCAAAACCGGCGGATCTCAGGTAGGGGGTCCTGAACTGTGCGTCTAAGGTCGATGGTAACAGGAGACGGGGGACACAATGTTTACCCAGGTTCAGGCCCTCTCTATGGAGGTAATACCCTACTTCCTACTTGATTGATCTTGATGAATATGAGTATTACAAGAGTTGATCTACCACGAGATCGTAATGGCTAAACCCTAAAAGTATAGCCTGTCTGACTATGATTATGAGGAGCTATGTCTACAGTCCTAGCCCTCCGGTTTATATGGACATCGGAGGGATCTAGGGTTACATAAGGTCGGTTACAGAGAAAGGAATCTCCATATTTGGTCGCCAAGCTTGCTTTCCACGCCAAGGAGAGTCCCATCCGGACACGGGTAGAGTCTTCGGCCTTTGTATCTTCATGGACCATCAGTCCGGCATATCCAATAGGGCGGACACCCGAGGACCCCTTAGTCCGGGACTCCCTCAGTCGTCGTCGCCGACGGCGAAAACCCACTGTCGGCACGTCCCGATCAGGGGTCCCCGCCGTTCTCTCTCACAAAGCCAGTGAGGTTGCCTCCGTCCCTTTCTCACTGCCCCAACATGGGCAGTTGCTGCCTCTCGCCGCCCTCATCTAGGTTGAGCTACGTCTCGACATCCCTCATGTACAACTTCCTTTATAGTCAGCTTGCACCACTGCTCCAGCTACCCACATCACTCCATGTGGATATTTATCTACTTCTTTGCCCCGCACATACCTCTACTGGCTTCTACGTACTGTGTTTGTAATGAGTTTATGTCTCATCAACTAGTCCCGGTAATCTTATTCTAATCACGCTTCTTCAACTTCTTTGCCATAGGGATGCTCATCTCAATTTTGGTGAAACTGCACAAAATGATCCGATGGTCAAAGGGTTGAAAACTTCATTTCTTGGGAAGCTCCAACGTTGCCAGCAAATTAAAGCCTGGTTAGGGTTTACGGTTCAAGGGCTAGGGAGTGCATGGATCATTTTTTTCTCTAGCTGTCTCTGTTCCAAAATAAGTGTCAACTTTAGTAGTAATACAACTTTGTACTGATGTTTGCATAAAGTTGAGACACTTATTTTGGAATGGAGGGAGTACATATTGGCTATGATCTGTCAATCAGTGCGATGCAATAGCATGCATGTTAGTCTCCTTTGTATTTGATGAAATGTTGCAACAGGTAACCTTGGACGCAAGATACATGAAACAGAAGCTGGAAGCTTCATAGCATTGTACAAATTTATCTCGCTGAGAAATTACAGTACGTACTATACTGGTACTATGTAAAGAGTTAGGTGCCGCACGGTGTCCAGAAAATATGGTGATAGTGTGAGGCGGGCAATGTAATCACTGAGCCTATGTGTTTTCACTGCTTTCGCACTCCTCCGATGTAAGAATGGAGAAAATTGCAATCTAGTAGTACCTCCTTTCGCCGAAAGCGTGGGACCTCCAACAATCGTACCACCTCAGTAATAATGACCAATGAGCCGGCAAATCACATAGACCCAGCAGTAAGTTGGACGGACGAAGCAACCATCACTCTTGAATCCGCTTCTCCCTTCAATGTAGGCACCAATGAGAGGTCGCGTCTGCTCTGCCCGGGCATGAATGCGACACCGATTCTTTGGAGCGGCCCTGACCGTTTCAGGCGGGAAGCGTGCGCGGGCGATGGAGGGGCTTTGGGTGGGCCAGGCTAGTCAGGAGCAGGCATGGCAGCTGTCCGCCCATCCCGACCGGATGCTCGGAAATGAGAGGATGCGCCGACTATCGCCGATAAATCATACACTACACACCATCTCTCTGTAGGAGTAGGTTGATGTGTCGCTCTCTCTAACACACACTATTGGGGAACGCAGTAATTTAAAAAAAATCCTACACACACGCAAGATCATGGTCATGCATAGCAATGAGAGGGGAGAGTATTGTCTACGTACCCTCATAGACCGTAAGCAGAAGCGTTATGAGAACGCGGTTGATGTAGTCGTACGTCTTCATGATCCGACCGATCCAAGTACCGATCGTACGACACCTCCGAGTTCAGCACACGTTCAACTCGGTGACGTCCCACGAACTCCGATCCAGCAAAGCTTCGAGGGAGAGTTCCGTCACCACGACGGCGTAATGACGGTGATGATGATGCTACTGAAACAGGGCTTCGCCTAAGCACCACTACGATATGACCGAGGTGGATTATTGTGGAGGGGGGCACCACACATGGCTAAAAGATCAACTAACCAACTTGTGTGTCCTGGGGTGCCCCCCTGCCCCAGTATATAAAGGAGCAAGGGGGGAGGCCGGCCGGCCCTAGCAGGGCGCACCAGGAGGAGTCCTACTCCCACCGGGAGTAGGATTCCCCCCTTCCCTAGTTGTACTAGGAGAGAAGGATGGGGGAGAGAGGGAGGAAGGAAAGGGGGGCGCCGCCCCCTCCTAGTCCAATTCGGACCTTAGGGAGAGGGGGTGCGCGGCCTACCTTGGTCTCCTCTTTCTCACTCCACTATGGCCCAATAAGGCCCATACATTTCACCCGGAACCATTCTGATGTCCAAATATAGGCTTCCAATATATCAATCTTCATGTATCGACCATTTCGAGACTCCTCGTCATGTCTGTGATCATATCCGGGACTCGGAACTACCTTTGGTACATCAAAACACATAAACTCATATTACCGATCGTCACCGAACTTTAAGCGTGCGGACCCTACGGGTTCGAGAACTATGTATGACCGAGACTCGTCTCCGGTCAATAACCAATAGCGGAACCTGGATGCTCATATTGGTTCCTACATATTCTACGAAGATCTTTATTGGTCAAACCACATAACAACATACGTTGTTCCCTTTGTCATCGGTATGTTACTTGCCCGAGATTCGATCGTCATTATCTCAATACCTAGCTCAATCTCGTTACGGACAAGTCTCTTTACTCGTTCCGTAATACATCATCCCACAACTAACTCATTAGTCGCATTGCTTGCAAGGCTTATAGTGATGTGCATTACCAAGAGGGCCAGAGATACCTCCCTGACAATCGGAGTGACAAATCCTAATCTCGATCTATGCCAACTCAACAAGTACCATCAGAGACACCTGTAGAGCACCTTTGTAATCACCCAGTTATGTTGTGACGTTTGGTAGCACACAAAGTGTTCCTCCAGTACTCGGGAGTTGCATAATCTCATAGTCATAGGAACATGTATAAGTCATGAAGAAAGCAATAGCAACAAACTAAACGATCATCATGCTAAGCTAACAGATGGGTCAAGTCAATCATATCATTCTCTAATGATGTGATCCGGTTAATCAAATGACAACTCATGTCTATGGTTAGGAAACGTAACCATCATTGATTCAACGAGCTAGTTAAGTAGAGGCAAACTAGTGACACTCTGTTTGTCTATATATTCACACATGTACTAAGTTTCCGGTTAATACAATTCTAGCATGAATAATAGAAATAACAACTTTATTATTGCCTCTAGGGCATATTTCCTTCAGTCTCCCACTTGCACTAGAGTCAATAATCTAGATTACATAGTAATGATTCTAAGACCCATGGAGTCTTGGTGCTGATCATGTTTTGCTCGTGAGAGAGGCTTAGTCAACGGGTCTGCAACATTCAGATCCGTGTGTATCTTGCAAATCTCTATGTCTCCCTCCTTGACTTGATCGTGGATGGAATTGAAGCGTCTCTTGATGTACTTGCTTCTTTTGAAATCCGGGTTCCTTTGTCAAGGCAATTGCACCAGTATTGTCACAAAAGATTTTCATTGGACCCGATGCACTAGGTATGACACCTAGATTGGATATGAACTCCTTCATCCAGACTCCTTCATTTGCTGCTTCTGAAGCAGCTATGTACCCCGCTTCACACGTAGATGCCGCCACGACGCTTTGCTTATAAATGCACCAACTGACAGCTGCACCATTCAATAAAAACACGTATCTGGTTTGTGACTTAGAGTCATCTGGATTAGTGTCAAAGCTTGAATTGACGTAAACATTTACGACGAGCTATTTGTCACCTCCATAAATGAGAAACATATCCTTAGTCCTTTTCAGGTATTTCAGGATGTTCTTGACCTTGTCCAGTGATCCACTCCTGGATTACTTTGGTACCCCCTGCTAAACTAATAGCAAGGCACACATCAGGTCTGGTACACAGCATTGCATACATGATAGAGCCTATGGCTGAAGTATAGGGAACATCTTTCATTTTCTCTCTATCTTCTGAAGTGGTTGGGCATTGAGTCTGACTCAACTTCACACCTTGTAACAGGCAAGAACCCTTTCTTTGCTTGATCCATTTTGAACTTCTTCAAAACTTTATCAAGGTATGTGCTTTGGGAAAGTCCAATTAAGCGTCTTGATCTATCTCTGTAGATCTTGATGCCCAATATATAAGCAGCTTCACCGAGGTCTTTCATTGAAAAACTCTTATTGAAGTATCCTTTTATGCTATCTAGAAATTCTATATCATTTCCAATCAACAATATGTCATCCACATATAATATTAGAAATGCTACAGATCTCCCACTCACTTTCTTGTAAATATAGGCTTCTCCAAAAGTTTGTATAAAACCATATGCTTTGATTACACTATCAAAACGTTTATTCCAACTCCGAGATGCTTGCACCAGTCCATAGATGGATCGCTGGAGCTTGCACACTTTGTTAGCTCCCTTTGGATCGATAAAACCTTCAGGTTGCATCATATAAAACTCTTCTTCTAGAAATCCATTCAGGAATGCAGTCTTTACATCCATTTTCGAAATTTCATAATCATAAAATGCGGCAATTACTAACATGATTCGGACGGACTTAAGCATCGCTAAGGGTGAGAAGGTCTCATCGTAGTCAACTCCTTGAACTTTTCGAAAACCTTTCGCAACAAGTCGAGCTTTGTAGACAGTAACATTACCGTCAGCGTCAGTCTTCTTCTTGAAGATCCATTTATTCTCGATGGCTTGTCGATCATCGAGCAAGTCAACCAAAGTCCACACTTTGTTCTCATACATGGATCCCATCTCAGATTTCATGGCCTCAAGCCATTTTGCGGAATCTTGGCTCATCATCGCTTCCTCATAGTTCGTAGGTTCGTTATGGTCAAGTAACATGACTTCCAGAACAGGATTACCGTACCACTCTGGTGCAGATCATACTCTAGTTGACCTACGAGGTTCGGTAGTAACTTGATCTGAAGTTACATGACCTTCATCATTAGCTTCCTCACTAATTGGTGTAGGAGTCACATGAACAGATTTCTGTGATGAACTACCTTCCAATAAGGGAGTAGGTATAGTTACCTCATCAAGTTCTACTTTCCTCCCACTCACTTCTTTCGAGAGAAACTCCTTCTCTAGAAAGGATCCATTCTTAGCAACGAATGTCTTGCCTTCGGATCTGTGATAGAAGGTGTACCCAATAGTCTCCTTTGGGTATCCTCTGAAGACACATTTCTCCGATTTGGGTTCGAGCTTATCAGGTTGAAGCTTTTTCACATAAGCATCGCAGCCTCAAACTTTAAGAAACGACAACTTTGGTTTGTTGCCAAACCACAGTTCATAAGGCGTCATCTCAACGGATTTAGATGGTGCCCTATTTAATGTGAATGCAGTCGTCTCTAAAGCATAACCCCAAAACGATAGCGGTAAATCAGTAAGAGACATCATAGATCGTACCATATCTAGTAAAGTACGATTACGACGTTCGGACACACAATTACGCTGTGGTGTTCCGGGTTGCGTGAGTTGCAAAACTATTCCGCATTGTTTCAAATGAAGACCAATCTTGTAACTCAAATATTCTCCTCCATGATCAGATCGAAGAAACTTTATTTTCTTATTACGATGATTTTCCACTTCACTCTAAAATTCTTTGAACTTTTCAAATGTTTCAGACTTATGTTTCATCAAGTAGATATACCCATATCTGCTGAAATCATCTGTGAAGGTGAGAAAATAACAATAACCGCCGCGAGCCTCAACATTCATCGGACCACATATATCAGTATGTATGATTTCCAACAAATCTGTTGCTCGCTCCATAGTTCCGGAGAATGGCATTTTTTCCATCTTGCCCATGAGGCATGGTTCGCAAGTACCAAGTGATTCATAATCAAGTGATTCCAAAAGTCCATCAAAATGGAGTTTCTTCATGCGCTTTACACCAATATGACCTAAATGGTAGTGCCACAAATAAGTTGCACTATCATTACCAACTCTGCATCTTTTAGCTTCAATATTATGAATATGTGTATCACTACTATCGAGATTCATCAAAAACAAACCACTCTTCAAGGGTGCATGACCATAAAAGATATTACTCATATAAATAGAACAACCATTATTCTCAGATTTAAATGAATAATTGTCTCGCATCAAACAAGATCCAGATATAATGTTCATGCTCAATGCTAGCACCAAAAAACAATTATTCAGGTCTAAAATTAATACCGAAGGTAGATGTAGAGGTAGCGTGCCGATCGCGATCACATCGACTTTGGAAACATTTCCCACGCTCATCGTCACCTCGTCCTTAGCCAATCTTCGCTTAATCTGTAGTCCCTGTTTCGAGTTGCAAATATTAGCAACATAACTAGTATCAAATACCCAGGTGCTACTGCGAGCATTAGTAAGGTACACATCAATAACATGTATATCACATATACCTTTGTTCACCTTGCCATCCTTCTTATCCACCAAATACTTGGGGCAGTTCCACTTCTAGTGACCAGTCCCTTTGCAGTAGAAGCACTCAGTCTCAGGCTTAGGTCCAAACTTGGGCTTCTTCACTTGAGCAGCAACTTGCTTGCTGTTCTTCTTGAAGTTCCCCTTCTTCCCTCTACCCTTTTTCTTGAAACTGGTGGTCTTGTTGACCATCAACACTTGATGCTCCTTCTTGATTTCTACCTCCACAACCTTTAGCATAGCGAAGAGCTCGGGAATTGTCTTATCCATCCCTTGCATATTATAGTTCATCATGAAGCTCTTGTAGCTTGGTGGCAGTGATTGAAGAATTCTATCAATGACACTATCATCCGGAAGATTAACTCCCAGTTGAATCAAGTGATTGTTATACCCAGACATTTTGAGTATATCCTCACTGACAGAACTATTCTCCTCCATCTTGCAGCTATAGAACTTATTGGAGACTTCATATCTCTCAATCCGGGCATTTTATTGAAATGTTAACTTCAATTCCTGGAACATCTCATATGCTCCATGATGTTCAAAACATCGTTGAAGTCCCGGTTCTAAGCCATAAAGCATGGCACACTGAACTATCGAGTAGTCATCAGCTTTCCTCTGCCAGACGTTCATAACATCTAGCGTTGCTCCTGCAGCGGGTTTGGCACCTAGCGGTGCTTCCAGGATGTAATTCTTCTGTGCAGCAATGAGGATAATCCTCAAGTTATGGACCCAGTCCGTGTAATTGCTACCATCATCTTTCAAATTCACTTTCTCAAGGAACGCATTAAAATTCAACGGAACAACGGGACGGGCCATCTATCTACAACAACATAGACATGCAAAATACTATCAGGTACTAAGTTCATGATAAATTAAAGTTCAATTAATCATATTACTTAAGAACTCCTACTTAGACAGACATCCCTCTAATCATCTAAGTGATCACGTGATCCATATCAACTAAACCATGTCCGATCATCACGTGAGATGGAGTAGTTTTCAATGGTGAACATCACTATGTTGATCATATCTACTACATGATTCACGCTCGACCTTTCGGTCTCAATGTTCCGAGGCCATATCTGCATATGCTAGGCTCGTCAAGTTTAACCCGAGTATTCTGCGTGTGCAAAACTGGCTTGCACCCATTGTATGCGAACATAGAGCTTATCACACCCGATCATCACGTGGTGTCTCAGCACGACGAACTGTAGCAATGGTGCATACTCAGGGAGAACACTTATCTTGAAATTTAGTGAGAGATCATCTTATAATTCTACCGTCGATCTAAGCAAAATAAGATGCATTAAAGATAAACATCACATGCAATCAATATAAGTGATATGATATGGCCATCATCATCTTGTGCCTGTGATCTCCATCTCCAAAGCACCGTCATGATCACCACCGTCACCGGCTTTACACCTTGATCTCCATCGAAGCATCGTTGTCGTCACGCCAACTATTGCCTCCACGGACTGAGCAAGAACCGTTCTTACCTACGCATCAAAAACCACAACATGGTATAATGATTGCTTTTTGATCTTCAGAAAGAACCCTGTTCATTGAATCCGATTCAACTAAAGCTGGAGAAATAGACACCCACTAGCCACCTGTGTGCGAAGCACGTCGGTAGAACCAGTCTCGCGTAAGCGTACACGTAATGTCAGTCTGGGCCGCTTCATCCAACAATGCCGCTGAATCAAGAATCAACTAGTGATGGCAAGCAATATGTATATACCCATGCCCACAACTCCTCTGTGTTCTACTCGTGCATATAACATCTACGCATAAACCTGGCTCGGATGCCACTATTGGGGAACACAGTAATTTCAAAAAATTCCCTACGCACACGCAAGATCATGGTGATGCATAGCAACGAGAGGGGAGAGTATCATCTACGTACCCTCGTAGACCGTAAGCGGAAGCGTTATGAGAACGCGGTTGATGTAGTCGTGCGTCTTCAAATCCGACCGATCCAAGTATCGAACGTACGACACCTTAGAGTTTAGCACACGTTCAGCTCGGTGACGTCCCACAAACTCTGATCCAGCAGAGCTTCGAGGTAGAGTTCCGTCAGCACGACGGCATGATGACGGTGATGATGATGCTACCGACGCAGGGCTTCGCCTAAGCACCGCTACGATATGACCGAGGTGGATTATGGTGGAGGGGGCACCGCACACGGCTAAAAGATCAACTGATCAACTTGTGTGTCCTGGGGTGCCCCCTGCCCCCGTATATAAAGGAGAAAGGGGGGTGGCCAGCCGGCCCTAGGAGGGCACGCCAGGAGGAGTCCTACTCCCAACTGGAGTAGGATCCCCCCTTCCCTAGTTGGACTAGGAGAGAAGGAAGGGGAGAGCGGGAGGAAGGAAAGGGGGGCGCCGCTGCCCTCCAAGTCCAATTCGGACCAGAGGGAGAGGGGGCGCGCGGCCTGCCCTGGTCTCCTTGAAAGTGCTAGTGATCGACTAGAGGGGGGTGAATAGGCGATTTTTATGTAAGTCTTCAAAACATGGAAGTTTCGAAGACAAATGATAGAAATAAACCTATTAACATCCAGCGGAAGGTAGACTACACTAAGCAAGCCATAGTCAAGTATTCAATGAAATGAAAGCACAAAGACTAATAGCAGCTAGGTAGTATAGATCAGGACAGAAGATAGTATGAAGGCAATCAGAACAACCAGTCACATAGTGAAGACATATAGATAATGCAAACAGGCAATGACTTCACAAGGACCAATCTGCAAATAAAGAGATGGGAAGGATAGAACCAGTGGCTCATTGAAGACAATGATTTGTTGGACCAGTTCCACTTGCTATGACAACTGTATGTCTGGTTAGGGAGGCTGAGATTCAACTCAGAAGACCGCATCTTCAGCTTATTCCCCTTGAGCTAAGGACACCCAGTCCTCGCCCAATCACTCTGGTAAGTCTTCAAGGTAGACTTCCAAACCTTTACAGACGTCATTCAGTGGCGATCCATAATAACTCTTGGATGCTCAGAACGCGACGCCTAACCGGTTGGAGGATTCACAGTCCTCAAGTGTAATAAGTCTTCAGATCACACAGATAGGAAGACTTCAGTGATGCCTAACACTCTTTGGCTCTGGGTGTTTAGGGCTTTGTCCTCGCAAGGAATTCTCTCTCAAAGGCTTCGAGGTGGGTTGCTCTCAAACGACAAAAGCCGTACACTAACTCTGAGCAGCCAACCAATTTATGGTGTAGGGGTGGGCTATTTATAGCAACTAGGCAACCCGACCTGATTTGTCCGAAATGACCCTGGGTCACTAAGGAACTGACACGTGTTCCAATGGTCAGATTTCAAACACACACGACAACTTTACTTGAGCTATAAGCAAAGCTGACTTATCCAGCTCTGGATAAGATTTGTTCTCATTGTCTTCGCTCAAAGACATAGGATTTTGGTTAAGCATCACTTCAGTCATTCTGACTGGTTCACTTGGACCCCACTTAACAGTACGGTGGTTCCTATGACTCAACAAAGAAGAAAAAGAATGACGAAACAACTAAGTCTTCGCGCTCCATAGTCTTCACGCGATGTCTTCTCTTGTCACAGTCTTCAATGTGAATGTCTTCACATACCACCTTTGACTTCAATGTCTTCATACATTTTTAGGGGTCATCTCTGGTAGGAAAACCGAATCAGTGAGGGACTTCTACCTGTGTTATCCTGCAATTCTCACAAACACATTAGTCCCTCAACCAGGTTTGTCATCAACACTCCAAAACCAACTAGGGGTGGCACTAGATGCACTTACAATCTCCCCCTTTTTGGTGATTGATGACAAACTGGTTGAAGTTTTCAACGGGGAATAAAATATGTGAAATTGTAAAGGATAGGGTATTGTCTTCATAAGTGGCAAAGGCTCCCCCTGAAGATGTGCATATAAGTAATTTGCTTTTGGAATGCAAATGCACATGGCAGGTTGTACTTGCGAAGATCCTCTTCAACTTATGATGACAATTCATCATGCATGATTTGATATTACGAGGATAATGACATGCATAATGAAAAATGGACGTCTGCAAAATGACTTAAGTGCGGAAGTTATCATCGCACATGCGGAATTTATCATCGCATCACAGAATAGCAAATAAGTAGCAGACGACCATCGAGTTTAAGTGTTACAACTCAAAGAACCAAATGTATCAAAAAGCGAGAGTTGTAAGCACTTGGCAAAAGTAGCAAAAAGTAAAGCAACCACCCATATGGACCCACTTGAAGACTATCAACTCATATGCTTCTCCCCCTTTTGTCAGTAAGGACAAAAAAGGTTTGAAGACATAGAGCGCCTACTCGTTCCCATGAGGTGCAGGCAAAGTAGCAGGGTCGTCGTTGAGGTTCGGTGGTGTAGAAGAACTCGGTGTAGTGTCGACACGCACTGAAGTTGGAGGAGGTGAAGTGGCATCATCTTGGTCATCGATGACTCTGGCATTCACCGTCACAGCTGAGGACGAATAGTCAGAGTCTTCAAGAGAGGGAGTTCGATGCAAGTGAGCATTCCTTGGAGGAGTTGAGTTAAACTTGAATCTTTCTGTGAAGCCATCGTCTTGCAGATCAGCTTCAGCACTAAGCAATGTCAAACTCTTCCAAGACCTCCAACAGGTTTCATGTGTAACAAAGGCATTCTTGGTGGCAAGATTGCGAATGCGATTGACATCCACCAAGAGGCTTTGCATCTGAGGCTTAAGCCAGTTATGATGCTTATCTTGTTTCTAATGTAGTGCGACAAGAAGCTCTCGGTCATTGAGAACACGAGATCGCTTCTGAGGCCTTTGGGCAATGGTGCTTCCAGTGGCGTCAGTTTGAGCACGAGGGGCACGTGTGTTACCAGCCAAGGGATAAACATGAGAGACTGCCTGAACTCCTTCAATGGGCTGGGTGAAGCTTTGACGATCAGCATTGTGAGGATAAATCAGATCCTTAGTAGGCTCTGGGTAAATAGCTTCAACAGACAGATCAACCTTTGGCAAGAATACAAGATGATTGCGCGCAGACGGTTGATAGTTGAAGGCAGAGTGCAGCTTGATAAGATTCATTACCCATGGAGCATTGAACTTCAAACCAAAAATGTCGGAGCCAGATGCAGCCAATTGTCTGATGAAGAAGTCTTGAGCATTGAAGCTGATGCCATTGAAGATATAGAAAACCAAAGTCTTCATTGCTCCTTCAAGCTTCACTGCAGATGAATGTCCTTTGACAGGCCATAGAGTTTTTCTGATGATATGGTAAATGGTGCAAGGTAGATACTCTAGGTCTTCAACAAAGAATTCAGATGGGTAGTCAATGTCATGAGGCAAAGGCTTCATCATGCTCAGAATTTGGCTCATGTTGGGTTCGGGCTTCTGAAAAATGCTCTCCAAAGCATTCTGGTGTTGTTGACAACCTGGTTCATAGTATTCACCAGGAGTGGGCAGGGCTGTGAGCTCAATGATATCAAGAGCTTTGGCTTCATGATGGACATTGCCTGTCATCCACTCAAGGACCCAAGTCTTTGGATCCCTGTTGTAGCCTCGAATGTGAAGAGTTGCATAAAACTGTAATAGAAGCTCTTCATTCCAGTGTTCCTTGTCTGTGACAAATTGCAGGAGTCCAGCGTCTCTGAAGCAATCCAACGCTTCTTCTAGACAGGGCAGGCCAGCTATAGCTTCAGTGTCGAGACGCATATGTGGAAATATGCGCCCTTGATTGTATAAGACGCATGAATAGTAGCTGCGCTGCTGATAGCTCCAGAACTGATCCGATGAAATGCGAGGTTTGGAGTAAGGGTTCTTGGCGCTGTTGAAGAAGGTGTTATGTGCCATGAAGCCATTCACATTGAAGACCCCAGGTGAGGTTACAGTGCCTGGGAATCTTGGAAGTCTTGGCTTGGGCTTCTGGACTTGAGGCCTGTGCTCGACATGATAGTCAAATTGTGGACCCGCAGCAGGTGGAGGAACCAGAATGGGCCATCGGACCATAACAGGCTGACCACGATCAAATGCCAGCTCAATAGTATGAGGTCTTGGAGGGGGTACAGGAGCATTGGCATTTTCGTTGACATGGGCTGCAACTGGCACAATAGCTTCAGGAGGAATGATGACGTCTGGTGCTACATTGGCTTCAGGGGCCACATTGGCTTCAGGTGCTTCATTATTGGCTTCGGGCATGACGACATCAGTGTCGTCAGCAGTGTTGTTGGTGGTGGTGACGTTAGCTTCAGGCGCCACATTAGCTTCAGCCATGACAACGTCAGTGGCTTTAGTGTTGATGATGGTGGCCGCCTCAGTATTGGTAACCTCCACTTCAGGAGCTGGAGGGTCGGACACGTTCTCCTCGAGAACAGCTTCAGGAATGGTTGGTGGTGTAGCAACTCTTTCTTCATCACGTGGTGCTTCTTCTTCATCGGCTGATGCAGCCGGAATATCTTCAGCCGTTTTGGCTTCAGACTCAGAGGCGTTCACAGTTGGAGTGGCTTCTGGAAACACTTGACGTGCAACAGATTGGTGGGGCACTTCTCCTTCTGGAACGCTCGGAAGAGTGACTTGGGGCCTTGGTCCTTTGCGAAGCCCGCGTAACGCTGGCGACGCCTGTGGAGATGGAGTTGGCTGGGCCTCAAAGTCATTTCATCTTGCACTGGTGAGGTGACTTGTGGTTGGGGAGAACTTGGGGTGTCTTGTTGTTGTGGGTGATCAGCCCACGATGCATCCTGAGCAGTTGGCGTCAGAGGACGACCAATGCTGATGAGCTCGCTGTGCGTGAGCACAGGCGATGATACCAAATTGTGCTCGATCTGAGGAAGGACTTCATCATCTTCAACATTGTCGTGAGGACCAATGTCTTCAGCTGCGGTGGGGTCAACAGCTGGATTGTCTTCAGCTTCAGGAGCCTCTGTGGAAGCAGGCTCATGAACTATCAACTGGCGCTCTCGATGTTCAGACGCAGGACGAGCAACAGAAATTGGCTCGACAAGAAGGGGCTCTGTGGGAGCAGCCCGGTCTCTCTTCTTTGTTTTCCTTTTCTTGGTTGGGGGAGCATCATCAGTGGTGGCTTTGGTCTTGCGCTTTCTGGCTTCGGCTTCAGCTGCTCTAGTTTTCTTGAATTCTGAAGCCACTGTGGGGACCTTAGGCTTCGAGCCTGTCATACTGGCTGGGAAGACAATGCGAGGTTCTTCCTGCCTTGATGCTTCTGGTTCTGCCACAGCTGGCTTCTTCTTCTTCTTGGCAGCCATTCTGGGGTCGATGCCTGGTCGCCCCAAGGCCTTGCGCTTTTCAGCTTCATTGTAGCCTTGAACACATTTGGCAGCAAGATTCTTCATGCGCTCACGAGAACCTTTTGCTTCTTCTCGTTTCTTGTGGAATGCCTCCTTGAGCTCATGCATCATGACCTTGAAGTTTTGAATGTCTTCAACATTGAGCTTGGCCATGTGCTTCTTGAACTGAGCCTTTTCATAATCGATCTTATGCTTCAGCTCAACAATTTTCTGAGCTAGAGCCAGCTCAGGAGCAATGGCTCCATGGAAGGCGACGCTGAGGCCAATGGGAAGCTGAAGATCATCAAAGCTGACATCTGGGCTGTCAAACCACTCATCAATAAACTTGTTTAAGATTTCCACATCAAAGAGAGGAAGATCATTGAAGATTTCCGCCTCTTGCTTGCTCTTGATCAACTGCTCAAGAGCGTCATCGCCAAGATCGTCGTCGCTGGACAGATCAATGGCGTCATTCTCGTTTCTCAAAACAGCAGCAGGGGTCAGTGCTTGACCAGTGGGTTGCATGGGCTTTTTCAACTTGGCAGACTTGGAGATGCGTGAGAGATCTTCAGAATGCACACTGGCTTCAGGAGGTGCAGTGGCCAGAGGCTTTTCCCGTGAGACCTTTGGTGCAGATGAGGGCTTTGAAGCCTTTGGTACTGAAGAGGGCTTTGAAGCCTTGGGTTTCATTTGCTTCACAGGCTTCGGTGGTGCAGGCACTTTGTCAGAATCAGCGTCGTCTGCAGGTTGATCCACGTCTGCCCCTTGAACCATTATGTGAGTGATGAGACCTTCTAAGTTGTAGAAGGGCCCAACAAGATTGGGTTCAGCTTCTCGTGTGCCATCGGCACGTGGTGCAGAGGGGCCTGGGTTGAAGTCTAATCCCAAGGACTTCTTGTTTTCCTTGGCCGAGTTCTTTGCAAACTGATAGTTGCGCTTGAAGAGATTATCTTCTTGACACCATAACAGAGAGGATGGGTCGGCATTAGCAGGCTGAGGTCCACAAATCATGCAGGGGTAGAAGCCTTGAGCAATAGCTTCGGACTTCGACTTGGGCTGAAGACCTTTGTATATTATATCTCCCCAGGGGCCCTTGATGGCACTCTTCTCAGCATATTCATCGGTGACGAATCTGTACTTGAACCATTCCTCTGCCCAATGTCTTCGAATCCATTGGATTCGGTTCTTGCGTTCTCCATAGGTCTCTTCTGGATCTGACTTGTATAGCTCATAGAGATCCGGTGGCAGGTCCTTAGCAGTGTTTCCACGGCGCTGTCTGCCGCCCTTCCTGACTGATTTTTCTGTTGCCATGAAGTTTAGACTGAAAGGCTTCAACACTGTCAAAGTCTTCCGTCTACTGGTCAGACAAGAACTGGCTTTAGGAGAATTTATATGATGCTGTAAGAACTCTGCAAATGAATGCAGACTATGAGAACCAAGGGATTCTCCCACGGACATGTACCTGTGACAGCATTAAAGGTGCGGGGGAAGGGGAAGAGGTCATATGCATTCACAGAAGATTTTGAAGATAAATCAGTTTAGAAGACATTGACCTCATAGTGCGAAGACATTCACTCATATGTAGAGAGTTTGTTCCAGATTTGTATGAATCCACGAATAAGTACAAGTGAGGAATCTAACTACTTTGTGAAGCATAAGTGAACATACTAGGCATGTTATGAGATGCAGAATGAGATAGATCCAACTTGTGGGAACAGAAACCACTTGTGGTTGAAAAGGATGAATCTATCGGATCAAAAAGACTGTAAAAAGAGGTTTTATTTACCACACGAGGAACTGCTAGACAGAGCGGGAGAGGACGCCGAGCAGTTCGATCTTCTGTGCCCTAACTTGGCGATGGAGGACACCTACGGCGACGGCGGAGAAGACCATGTCCGCGGTCCGTGTGAGGACGACGTCGGTGAGGTCGCGGCAGCTAAGCGCTTCGTCGCCGGCGTCGTCGAGGGCTAGCGGTGGCGCTCGGGTTTGTGCGAGAGTGGAAGAAGAGATAATGACTGGGGTGAGGCGTGTATTTATAGAGACAGGGACGGCACAACGTTATTACGCAGGTGCCCCTGGTGGTTCACATATGAAGGACACGTGGAGATCATGCAACACATTGGAGGTTGTTCCACGTTCCCACGCATGCCTGGATTGTCGTGTGGTCATTCCCACTTCTCCGGGTTTCAGGCAAAAGGATTGAGCATTTAAAACAGATTTAATGTTTGTCTCTGTATCTGCTGCTGACAAGGACACATCGAAGACATTCGACAGTTTCAATAGAATGCATATGATTTGGATAGATAGACTTGAGACGGGAGCATACAAAGGTTAGGGTCCGATCACATTCACTTAGTAAAAAAAATCACGTGAAGACATAGCTATAAGTGAATGTTGTAGAGGACAGAAACCAAATCAGTACATTGAAGATAAACATGAGGCCATGTTAACATTGAACACAAACAAAATGTGAAGACTTGAAAATGTAACGCCATGAGAAAAACACTTCTAAGGGAAGAATTTGGTGGTGGCGTTACCCACCGTATAGGAAGTATTAGACCCAGACACGGCGCACAATTATCGTGGCGCTCCGAAGTCAAATTCCACGTTAATGTATTCACACTCAGAATGTAAGTCTTCATTGATTGAAGATATACTTTACTTCGTGTGTTGCACATCTAAGTCTTCAACATGCATAAGTGTTAGGATGTGTGCCTGATCACAGAACATTTGAGGATTCCAAGATATTTAGCTCACACCGTAACTTGCAAAACCTTTTCTCATCCAAGGGCTTTGTGAAGATATCTGCAGTTGCTCTTCAGTGTTGACGTGTATGATATCAATATCTTCCTTCATGACATGATCTCTGAGAAAGTGATGACGAATTTCAATGTGCTTTGTCTTCGAGTGCTGAACTGGGTTGTTAGCAATCTTGATGGCGCTTTCGTTGTCGCAGTAGAGTGGCACTTGCTTCAGATGAATGCCATAGTCTTTGAGTGTTTGCTTCATCCATAGAAGCTGAGCGCAGCAAGATCCAGCAGCAATGTATTCAGATTCAGCAGTGGAGAGAGATACACAGTTCTGCTTCTTTGAAGACCAACATACAAGTGATCGTCCCAGAAAGTGACATGTGCCTGATGTAGACTTGCGATCCACCTTGTCACCAGCATAATCAGCATCCGAGAATCCAACTAGATCAAACTCTGAGCCCTTTGGATACCATAATCCTAGTGTTGGGGTGTGAGCCAAATATCGAAGAATTCGCTTCACAGCTAAGTGATGCGATTCCTTTGGTGCCGCTTGGAATCGGGCACACATGCAAACACTAAGCATGATATCTGGCCTAGATGCACATAAATAAAGCAAAGAACCAATCATGGAGCGGTATACCTTTTGATCGAACTCTTTACCATTGTCGTCGGGACCCAGATGGTGTTTAGCTGGCATTGGCGTCGTGTAACCTTTGCAGTCTTGCATTCCAAACTTCTTCAGGCATCTTTGAGGTATTTCTCTTGAGATATGAAGATGTCGTTGCGTTGCTGTCGTATTTGAAGACCAAGGAAGAACTTCAACTCTCCCGTCATGGACATCTGATATTGCTCTTGCATCATGTATCCAAACTCATCACTGTATTTCTGATTAGTGCAGCCGAAGATAATGTCATCCACATATATTTGGCACACAAACAGTTCACCATCATATGTCTTCGTGAAGAGTGTGGGATCTAGGGAACCAGGTTTGAAGCCTTTGCTCTTCAGGAAGTCTTTGAGTGTGTCATACCAAGCACGAGGGGCTTGTTTGAGGCCATACAGTGCCTTGTTGAGCTTATACACCATGTCAGGATGTTTGGATCTTCAAAGCCAGGCGGTTGTGCAACATACACTTCTTCTTCAATCTTGCCATTGAGAAAAGCGCTCTTCACATCCATTTGATACAGAAGAATGTTATGATGATTTGCATAGGCCAGCAGTATGCGTATAGCTTCAAGCCTAGCCACAGGAGCAAATGTTTCATCGAAGTCAATTCCTTCAACTTGAGTGTATCCTTGAGCAACGAGACGAGCTTTGTTTCTGACAACTTGACCATGCTCATCTTGCTTGTTGCGATATATCCATTTAGTGCCTATGATATTGTGCTTACGAGGATCAGGACGCTTGACCAGTTCCCATACATTATTCAGCTCAAATTGTTGAAGCTCTTCTTGCATAGCTTGAATCCATTCAGGTTCCATGAAGGCTTCATCAACTTTCTTGGGTTCAGATATTGAGACGAATGCGAAGTGCCCACAGAAATTTGCTAGTTGTGTTGCCCTTGAACGAGTGAGTGGACCAGGTGCATTGATGCTATCAATTATTCTCTCAATCTGTACTTCATTTGCAACACGAGGATGAACAGGACGAAGATTTTGCTCTTGCTGATCATTGTCATCGTTAGAAGGATTGTCTTCAGGCTGAGCATTGTCTTCAGGTTGATCAGGTGCAGAGATGATGAGTTCCTCTTCGGGCTGTGCTTCAGACGGTATGATTTCTCCAGTTCCCATAAGCTTGATGGATTCACTGGATGGAACTTCATCTAGCACATTTGGCACGTGCTCTCTTTGCGAGCCGTTAGTCTCATCAAACCGCACATCCACAGTTTCAACCACTTTATAGTGAAAGAGGTTGAAGACTCTGTAGGAGTGCGAATCCTTTTCGTATCCAAGCATAAAACCTTCATGTGCTTTCGGTGCAAATTTTGAAGTGTGATGTGGATCCTTGATTCAGCACCTGGCACCAAATACTCTGAAGTAAATGACATTTGGCTTCTTACCAGTGAGGAGCTCATAGGATGTTTTGTTCAGAAGCTTGTGAAGATAAACACGATTGATGATATGGCATGCAGTACCAATGGCTTCAGGCCAGAACTTTCTTGGAGTCTTGTATTCATCGAGCATCGTCCGGGCCATCTCAATGAGTGTTCTGTTCTTGCGTTCCACGATGCCATTCTGCTGCGGCGTGTACAGAGCTGAGAACTCATGAGTGATGCCCAAAGTATCACGATAAGTGTCGAGGCCGGTGTTCTTGAATTCGGTGCCATTGTCACTTCTGATGTGCTTGATCTTGATGCCATAGTTGTTCATGGCTCGATTGGCGAAACCTCTGAAGACATCCTGCACTTTAGTCTTGTAGAGAATTATATGCACCCATGTATATCTTGAATAATCATCAACAATGACGAAACCATAGAGACAAGCAGTAGTAGTAAGAGTTGAGTAGTGAGTGGGACCGAAGAGGTCCATGTGTAGTAGTTCGAAGGGTTGAGTCGTTGTCATGATTGTCTTCGAGGGATGCTTGGCCCTCGTCATCTTTCCAGCTTCGCAGGCACCGCATAAGTAATCCTTCTTGAACTTGACGCCCTCGATGCCTATGATATGCTTCTTCTTTGAAAGAGTGTGCAAGTTCCTCATGCCAGCATGCCCTAGCCTCCGATGCCAGAGCCATCATTCTGAAGCTTTTGCAAGAAGACATACGGCAAGCTGTGGTCCTGCTGAGAAATCTACCATGTACAAATCATCTTTGCGATACCCTTCAAAGACTAGAGACTTGTCAGATTCCATTAGAACAAGGCAACGATATTTTCCAAACATCACAATCATGTTTAAATCGCAAAGCATTGAGACATACATTAAGTTGAAACCAAGGGATTCAAGAAGCATCACTTTATCCATGTGCTGATCCCTTGAGATTGCAACTCTACCTAGACCCAATACCTTTCTTTTACCAGTATCAGCAAATGTGATGTGACTCTTGTCAGATGGACGTAAGGTTGAGTCCATGAGAAGACTTCGCTTGCCAGTCATGTGATTAGTACATCCACTATCAATAATCCATTCTGAAGCAGCTGGTGTCATACCCTTGCATCGCGTGCCATGAAGCAGTAGGTGGGAGCGGAGTTGTCCTGGTCATTAGCATCGGCGTCGGTGATGAAGTCACTGTCTTCAATGTTGAAGATGGACTTGGCAACGTAGGATGTAGCCAGACTTGCAACGTCAGAATCGGACCCCTCCTTAGACTCCACCTCCGCCTCCTCAGAAGTAGACTCCTCCTCTGAATCCATTTCCTTGCCAACAAATGCACGAGCCTTGCCAGATGAGCTCTTCTTGTGTGATGGAGACTTTGATGAAGACTTGGAAGAAGACTTTGAGTATTTCTTCTTCTTCTTCTTCTTGTCGTCAGAATCACATTCCTTGCTCTTCTTCTTCTTGTTGTTCTCATTGTCCCACTGCGGACACTCAGAGATGTAGTGACCAGGTTTCTTGCACTTGTGGCATGTTCTCTTCTTGTAGTGATGAGCAGAAGCTTCATCATTCCTTGAGCTGGATCGTGAGGACTTTCGTAAGCGTTTCTTCTTGGTGAATTTCTGGAACTTCTTCACAAGCATAGCAAGCTCCTTTCCAATGTCTTCAGGATCATCAGAACTGCAATCTGATTCTTCTTTGGATGAGGAAACAACTTTTGCCTTCAAAGCACGAGTTCGTCCATAGTTCGGACCATAGATGTCTCTTTTCTCAGAAAGCTGAAACTAATGTGTGTTGAGCCTTTCAAGTATGTCAGACGGATCGAGTGTCTTGAAGTCAGGGCATTCTTGTATCATCAGGGCTAGGGTGTCAAACGAGCTGTCAAGTGATCTCAGGAGTGTCTTGACGACTTCATGCTTGGTGATCTCAGTAGCGCCGAGGGCTTGAAGCTCATTTGTGATGTTAGTGATTCGATCAAACGTGAGCTGAATATTCTCATTGTCGTTTCTCTTGAAGCGGTTGAAGAGGTTGCGAAGGACACTGATTCTTTGATCTCTCTGGGTTGAGACGCCTTCGTTGACCTTGGAGAGTGTAACATCCCAAATTTTCAATTTGGAATGTTATACGTTAGATCATCATTGCATATCATATTTTATTTGCTTTTGGTTTTGATCCTAGAAATTCTACGCAACTCAAGGACCCACGGAGAGAGTTGGGGATTTCGTTATTTTTATATTTGAGTTTTCTCAAATTTTGAGAATAGGATCATTTGATTTTAATTATTTTATCATCAATTATTTATGTTACAAAAATTTGAGTGAGGGAATAAAATGACCTTCCAAAAATAAAGAAATATTGAGGATTTAATAATAAAATCAAATGAGGTTTTATTTCGGAGTTTTTCGCTATTTTATTTGAATTTAGGAAAAATGTGAGTTTTTTCAAAATTGCATTTAGGCCCCAAATAAATATTCACATTTTGCGGCTTGATTTTAGAAGCCCGGGAAAATTATCTTTTTATTTTTCTTCTGCGCATAATTATTAAAAGAAAACGAACCGACCTACGGGCCGTGTCCGACCTGGACTCCGGCCCGACTAGCCTTTATAAGCCGGGGGGAGCCAGCCCGAGGCCCAGTGCCGCCCCAACCCTAGCCGCCAGCCCCGCCGCCGCCCTCGAACCCCGCGCCGCCGCCGCCACCTGCCGCCGCCCGCCGCGCCGTTGCCGGAGCCGCCGCCGCCGCCTCGCTGACCCGCCGCCCGAGGTCTTCTCGAAATCCGTGCCGCCGTTTTTTCGAAAAAACGTTCGGTTTTTCCGTCGGTTTTTCATCGGTTTTTTTTGTTTCGGTTTTTTTAAATAGATCAGTTTTCCGATTTATTTAAATAGCGAGCGTTCGTCCGTTCGTTCGTTCTAGCGAATGTTCGTCGTTTTTATTTTTCTCGTATTAAATCCGCGATTTTTCTGATCGCGATTTTCGTTTTAGTATAACTTTTCGCTCGTTTATCGGAATCAGGCAATTCAAGTGCCTGGAGTTTCGTCTCGAAACCCTCTATCCGTTTAACCAACTTAAACAAGTTTTTGCTACTGTAAAAATTGCCTTAGATCCAGATTAGTAGAATGAAGTTGTTTTCTTTTGCTGTTTGACTTTCGTTGCTTCATTTTATTTCATTCTTTTTGCCAACCGGAGTTCTTAAGTTGAACTTTCTGGTTAGATCTCTTATTTGACTTTTACCTGTGCATTAGATGAGTACTTATTGTATGCTTGTTTGTTTGTCTGCGATAGAATACCCGGAATGCGCCGCCTGTTACTTCGAATCTCTAGGTTTCGCGGATCATCAGCAAGGCAAGTAACACTTTGATTATACCTTTTCTACTACCCAGTTTTATTGCATTAGATCAATCCTCACACATTGCATGATTAGGATCTAATTAAATTGTGGGATGGGAAGTAGTTGAGGTAGTACCTATTACCTGTTATATATCAAACCTTTGGGGAGTTACTTCTACGTTTGCCATTATGCCATGCTATGCTAGTAGACGTGGATTGGGTGAGTGATATCCATGACAGATGTGAGTTTGTTAATTAATGGTTTATCTAAGGTGGCAACTTGAACACACATCTGGGTGGATTGAGGTACCTGGGTATTCCAGGATTGCCTATTTTTTTATGGACCGCCACCCAGGCTCAAAGGGATCATGGGACTATTCATACTAGAAACTTCCGTGTGCAGCCACAAGCTATTATGGGCTCTAGCATAGTTGACTAAGTCGTGCGAACTCTTACAGTGGTAGACTAGCAGATGTATGGGATGTAGGTGGTACGGTCTACCTGATCGTAAGGTGCTAGCGCTTCTGAAAGACTATGTCTCGGTCATCCGTTTTCTCAAACACCATGTAGTGCGAGAAACCAAATGGAGGCGATCGAGTCTTGTGGGGAAGAGTGCGCAAACCTCTGCAGAGTGTAATAAACTAATCATGGTTAGCCGTGTCCCCGGTTATGGACGTTTTGAGTAACTAGTACTTGGATTATCATGTGAATCTCAACATGTTACTCTAAATTAGTTTTGTTGGGTTTTGTTTAATGATGATGCTTAGTTGGGATTGAGGATGCTGTCAACCATTCTCAATGTTTAACAACTACCATGATAGTTAAATAAAATTTATTCCTTTGCAGTAGGGAAAAATTGGCTTTATGCAAAACTGTAACCATAGAGCTTTCCACCAGCCAAATATGCATATAGTATAGCAGTTTCATTCCATTACTCTCTATGTGTTACATTGCCAGCATATTCCATGTGTTGGCCCGTTCCGGGCTGCAACATTAATGTTGCAGACTTTTCAGACGATGATTAAGGAGTTTTTAGGTCGTGGTTCTATACTCAGTGACGCCGTTGGAGTTGATGGACTCACTTATCTTCCAAGCCTTCCGCTGTTATCGTTATTAGATGGCCTTAAGCCATATTTATTGTAATAAGTTCTCTTTTGAGACTCCCGATGTAATAAGTGTGTGATTGCTACTCTGTTATAAATCCTCCGAGTACTGTGTGGTGTCAGCATTACTGATCCAGGGATGACAGCGGAGCACAGAGATCAGACTGTTTGAGGTCTGGTCGCTACAGAGATGGTATCAGAGCACCCGCTGACTGTAGGACGCGACCTCTAAGCTAGAGACCTAGATCACTATTCACTCTCTTCTCTTCAGACCTCTCATCTTTTCTACTCTTTAGGATGGTGGATGCAAGGAACAAGTTCACGCAACCGGATGAAGATACATCCTTCGGACATCACTTGAAGGAAGTCACGAGATACCTGAACATAGGAGTACCAAGCTTCACCGGAACCTACAACGCCACCCTACCTGAAGAAGAGCGCTGGATGATTCAAGTTCAAGTTCCAGGAAGGACATTCATGCTAGTCACTGAGCCCATAGAATTTTCTTTTGATGCACCAACTTGGATTCTAGGAAAGAGCATGGCAGCTCACATCGCCATGGGACGCATTGGAGAAGTCTACCGCAATGATCTCAAGGATACTATCTACCAGATTTGTGGGCGTCGAGATGAGCACTGGGTGATGATCAGCACCAGAAAGGATAGATCAATTGCAGCCTTTATCCAGGAGTTAAACCATCACATTCGACGACAGGAGAACCATATGTGCGCCGACATGATAGACCTGAAGAAGGCAAGGACAAGAATCAAAGAACTGGAGGAAGAACTCAAGGCTACACGTGAAGATTATGAAGAAGAAATTGAAGTATTGGTGGAGAAGAATGACGATCTGATCAAGAAGATCGGAATATTTATGGGAGACCCTACACTAGTAGATGAAGACAAAGAACCCAAGGAGATTCGCCCGGAAGACTACATCATCATCGACGACACTGATTCGGACCCAGATGATAGCAATGATGACTATGTTGATGAAGCAGGAGCAGATATCATGGAGTCTGCAACCGAAGAATATTTCTAGTAGACCACCTCATCAGTAGTAGTAGTCCACCATGTAAATACAGTAGTCCGAGCACTTTTGCGATAGTTAGATCGATTGTATGCCCTTGTTTGATTGAATGAAGTGAATTGTTTGATTTTGCCTCATGTGCATATGGGTAGTGTTTTCTCTTTAGACCCCCTCTATTCTTACATCTCATCTTTTCTAAACCCTCAGATGCCTCCGAGACGTGACTCCGGATTTACCTTTCCACCGAAGCTCACCCAGTTGATCCAGCAGCAGAACACATTGATGCAGTTGCTAGTCCAGAATCAGAATCAAGGGAACAACAACAACAACAACAACCCACCACCACCACCACCACCTGTTGATCACTTAGCCCGTTTTCTTAGGCTAAATCCGTCGGTGTTTTCCAGTAGTACCGAGCCGATAGTAGCAGATGATTGGCTCCGCAAGACAGCTAGAGAGTTGACCACAGCAGGATGCACAGATGTGGAGAAGGTGAAGTTTGCCGCACATCAGCTTGAAGGACCCGCAGCATCATGGTGGGAGAATTTCACAGCCACTTTCCCTGTTGACACTGTCACATGGGACCAGTTTCAGCAGGCTTTTCGTACTGCCCATGTTTCAGCAGGAGCTATGGCCATGAAGAAGCGTGAGTTTCGCAACTTGCGCCAAGGAGGACGGACAGTTGGCCAATATGTAGAGGACTTTAGTAAATTAGCACGTTATGCCCCAGATGACGTAGCTACGGATGCAGCTAAGCAGAAGAAGTTTCTGGAAGGACTGAATGATGAGTTGAGCATGCAGTTGATGGTAGCAACCTTCAACAACTACCAGGAGTTGGTAGACCGTGCTCTTATGATTGAAGGGAAGTAGCAGCAGATTGAGAATTGCAAGAGGAAGTATGGACAAGGGAAGTACAATTCTGGAGCTCAGCAGAAGCCATGTTTTACCCCTAGACCGGGAGGACATTTTCAGCATACCCATGGAGGAGGTAGCTCGCACAATCACAGCGGCACCAGGAATGGTAATGGGAATGGAGGAAGCAATGGCCAGAACCGCACCAACCCATCAACCCCAGTCAAGAAAGACCTGAGCCAAGTCACTTGCTTTAAGTGCCAGAAGACCGGACATTATGCCAATGAATGTCCTGAATCCCATAATGGAAACGGCAATGGAAGCTCTAGGAAGAAGCCGAACCCTTTCAACAGGGGACAGGTGAACCACGTTAACGTGGAGGAGGTTGAAGAGCAGCCAGATGTAGTAATCGGTAAGTTTTTTCGATACTGGTGCATCGCATTCATACATATCAAGGGGATTTGTGGATAAGTATAAACTGCCAACCCAAGCCCTTAGGTCACCCATGTTAGGAACCTCGCCTGGAGCAGAATATATGGCTAGTTTATGGTGTGATCGGTTACCATTAAGGATTGGTAACTATGTTTTTTCCTCAGAACTAATAGTATTGGAATCCCAAGGATTGGATATGATATTAGGCATGGATTGGTTGTCAAAGCATGAAGGGAATATTGAATGTGCTAGTAAGTCAATTTTTCTTACCACCCCAGAAGGGAGAAGGATCAAGTACGTATCCCGACATGTGCCAAAGAGGACTCAAGTAAATTCCTTAACAGGAGTTGTGCAGGAGGAAGTACCAGTGGTAAAGGAATTCCCTGATGTATTTCCAGAGGAGTTGCCAGGCATGCCACCAGATAGAGACATTGAGTTTTTGATTGAGCTATTGCTAGGCACAGGGCCAATATCAAAGAGACCATACAGGATGCCTGCAAAGGATTTGGTGGAAATTAAGAAGCAGATTAAAGAGTTACTGGATAAGGGATATATTCGCCCAAGTTCTTCGCCTTGGGGATCGCCAGTACTCCTAGTGGAGAAGAAGGATGGATCGTTAAGGATGGTTGTTGATTATCGAGGATTGAATGAAGTAACGATTAAGAACAAGTACCCACTACCAATGATCAATGATCTATTTGATCGATTGCGAGGAGCTAAGGTATTTTCCAAGATCTATCTGCGATCAGGATACCACCAGTTGAAGATTCGAGAACAGGATATTCTAAGACAGCTTTTACCACCAGGTATGGGCTGTACGAGTATACCATTATGTCATTTGGTCTGACTAACGCACCTTCCTATTTTATGAACATGATGAACAAAGTGTTTATGGAGTTCTTGGATAAGTTCGTCGTGGTGTTCATTGATGATATCCTGGTTTACTCGAAAAATGAAGAGGAGCATAAGGAGCATTTGCGTTTGGTACTTGGTAAGCTCAGAGAACATCAGTTATATGCCAAGTTCAGAAAATGTGAGTTTTGGTTGAAGGAAGTAGGATTCCTCGTACACGTTATATCCGGAGAAGGAATAGCAGTTGATCCCACTAAAGTTGATACCGTGACCAAGTGGGAAGCACCAACCACGGTTGGAGAGATACGAAGTTTTCTTGGACTCGCCGGATACTACCGGAGATTTATTGAGAATTTCTCAAAGATTGTGAAGCCTATGGCTGAGTTGTTGAAGAAGGATACCAAGTTCATATGGACTGAGGAGTGTGAGGCTAGTTTCCAGGAGTTGAAGAAACGCTTGGTTACTTCACCAGTGTTGATTTTGCTAGATCAGACCAAGGATTATGAGGTGTATTGCGACGCTTCACGTCGAGGACTTGGAGCAGTGCTTATGCAGGAAGGGAGAGTTGTTTCATATGCCTCGCGACAGCTTAAGCCTCATGAGTTTAATTATGCTACGCATGATTTGGAGTTAGTAGCCGTAGTGCATGCTTTGAAAACATGGAGACATTTCCTCATTGGAAACTATTGTGAGGTGTATACGGATCATAAGAGTTTGAAGTATATTTTCACACAGAAGGAGTTGAATCTCAGACAAAGGAGATGGTTGGAGCTCATCAAGGATTACGATATGAGATTGCATTACCATCCCAGAAAGGCTAATGTAGTAGCTAACGCATTAAGCCATAAGAGCCATGTCAACACATTAATGACGGGAGAAATACGAAAGGAGTTAGCAGAAAATCTTCATGAACTATGTTTGGAAATAGTTCTGAGAGGCTATGTAGCAGCATTGGAGATTCAGTCAACTTTGATGGATAAAATCAGAGAAGCTCAGAAGACTGACAAAGAGATTGCCTCTATAAAGGAGAAAATAAGCGAAGGAAAGGCTAAAGGATTTTGTGAGGATGAGCACGTCACCCTATGGTTTGAAGACCGTGTTTATGTGCCCAATGACCCGGAGATCAGGAAATTGATTCTGCAAGAGGCACACGATTCACCATATTCGATTCACCCAGGAAATACCAAGATGTATTTGGATTTGAAGTATATTTTCCGGTGGACCGGAATGAAGAAGGATATTGCGGAGTATGTAGCCGTTTGTGATGTGTGTCAGAGAGTAAAGGCAGAGCATCAGAAGCCAGCAGGATTGTTACAACCATTGCCGATACCCGAATGGAAGTGGGATAAGTTAGGTATGGATTTTATCATGGGATTACCCAGGACTCGTTCAGGCTATGACTCGATTTGGGTTGTAGTCGATCGATTAACGAAGGTAGCTCATTTCATCCCGGTAAAGACCACTTACACTAGTGCTAAGTTGGCAAAGATATACATGACCAGGATCGTATGTTTGCATGGAGTTCCGAGGAGTATCGTATCAGATAGAGGAACCCAGTTTACCTCAAAGTTCTGGAAGCAGTTGCAGGAAACTTTGGGTACCAGGCTAGAATTCAGTACAACTTTTCATCCACAGATAGATGGACAGACCGAGAGAGTCAATCAGATTTTGGAGGATATGCTGAGAGCTTGTGCGCTAGATTACGGATCTAGTTGAGACGAAAATTTGCCATATGCAGAGTTCTCTTACAACAACAGTTACCAAACCAGTTTAAAGATGGCCCCTTTCGAAGCTTTGTACGGAAGGAGGTGCAGGACACCGTTATCGTGGGATGAAGTTGGAGACCGCCAGTTGTTTGGACCTGACTTGATTAACGAGCCTGAACAGAAAGTGAAATTGATTCGCGATAGGCTCAAGGTAGCTCAGTCCAGACAGAAGAGTTATGCAGATTCTAAACGCAAGGAGACAGTTTACGAAGTCGGAGACCGATTTTATCTTCGAGTATCTCCACTTCGGGGAACAAAGCATTTTGGGGTTAAAGGAAAATTAGCGCCACGATTTGTAGGACCATATCGAGTTTTGGAGCGTATGGGAGAAGTGGCCTACAAGTTGGAATTGCCCGAAGCATTGTCAGGAGTTCATAATGTGTTCCACGTTTCTCAGTTAAAGAAGTGCCACGCAGAGATGGCTGACATACCCTTGAGAGACACAGTGCCATTGGAAACAATTCAGTTGGATAATGATTTGACCTATGAGGAGAAACCAGTTAAGATTCTCGAGGTTGCCAGCCGAGTCACTTGCAGCAAGGTTATCAAGTTTTGCAAGGTTCAGTGGAGCCACCACACAGAGGATGAAGCCACATGGGAGCGAGAGGAAGATTTGCTCAAGGAACACCCTCACCTATTTTCTAGCCAACCCGAATCTCGAGGGCGAGATTCATCTTAAGGGGGGTAGGTTTGTAACATCCCAAATTTTCAATTTGGAATGTTA
Source organism: Triticum aestivum (assembly GCF_018294505.1). Lineage (NCBI taxonomy): Eukaryota > Viridiplantae > Streptophyta > Magnoliopsida > Poales > Poaceae > Triticum > Triticum aestivum. Next base: position 328,763,349 of record NC_057797.1, read on the forward strand.
TACGTTAGATCATCATTGCATATCATATTTTATTTGCTTTTGGTTTTGATCCTAGAAATTCTACGCAACTCAATGACCCACGGAGAGAGTTGGGGATTTCGTTATTTTTATATTTGAGTTTTCTCAAATTTTGAGAATAGGATCATTTGATTTTAATTATTTTATCATCAATTATTTCTGTTACAAAAATATGAGAGAGGGAATAAAATGACCTTCCCAAAATAAAGAAATGTTGAGGATTTAATAATAAAATCAAATAAGGTTTTATTTCGGAGTTTTTCGCTATTTTATTTGAATTTAGGAAAAATGTGCATTTTTCAAAATTGCATTTAGGCCCCAAATAAATGTTCACCTTGTGCGGCTTGATTTTAGGAGCCCGGGAAAATTTTATTTTTATTTTTCTTCTGCGCGTAATTATTTAAAAAAACGAACTGACCTACGGGCCGTGTCCGACCTGGACTCCGGCCGGACTAGCCTTTATAAGTCGGGGGGGAGCCAGCCCGAGGCCCAGGGCCGACCCAACCATAGCCGCCAGCCCCGCCGCCGCCCTCGAACCCCGCGCCGCCGCTGCCGCCCGCCGCCCGAGGTCGTCTCGAAATCCGTGCCGCCATTTTTTTCTTCGAAAAACCGCTTAGTTTTTCCGTCGGTTTTTCGTCGGTTTTTTTGTTTCGGTTTTTTTAAATAGATCGGTTTTCCGATTTATTTAAATAGCGAGCGTTCGTCCGTTTGTTCGTTCTAGCGAACGTTCGTCGTTTTTCTTTTTCTCGGATTAAATCCGTGATTTTTCTGATCTGATTTTCGTTTTAGTATAACTTTTCGCTCGTTTATTGGAATCGGGCGATTCAAGCGCCTGGAGTTTCGTATCGAAACCCTCTATCCGTTTAACCAATTTAAACAAGTTTTTGCTACTGTAAAAATTGTCTTAGATCCAGATTAGTAGAACGAAGTTGTTTTCTTTTGTTGTTTGACTTTCGTTGCTTCATTTTATTTGATTCTTTTTGCCAACCGGAGTTCTTAAGTTGAGCTTTCTAGTTAGATCTCTTATTTGACTTTTACCTGTGCATTAGATGAGTACTTATTGTATGCTTTTTTTTGTCTGCGATAGAATACCCGGAGTGCGCCGCCTGTTACTTCGAATCTCTAGGTTTCGTGGATCATCAGCAAGGCAAGTAACACTTTGATCATACCTTTTCTACTATCCAGTTTAATTGCATTAGATCAATCCTCACACATTGAATGATTAGGATCTAATTAAATTGTGGGATGGGAAGTAGTTTAGGTAGTACCTATCACTTGTTATATATCAAACCTTTGGGGAGTTACTTCTACGTTTGCCATTATGCCATGCTATGCTAGTAGACGTGGATTGGGTGAGTGATATCCATGACAGATGTGAGTTTGTTAATTAATGGTTTATCTAAGGTGGCAACTTAAACACACATCTGGGTGGATTGAGGTACCTGGGTATTCCAGGATTGCCTGTTTTTTTATGGACCGCCACCCAGGCTCAAAGGGATCATGGGACTATTCATACTAGAAACTTCCGTGTGCAGCCACAAGCTATTATGGGCTCTAGCATAGTTGACTAAGTCGTGCGAACTCTTACAGTGGTAGACTAGCAGATGTAGGGGAAGTAGGTAGTATGGTCTACCCGATCGTAAGGTGCTAGCGCTTCTGAAAGACTATGTCTCGGTCATCTGTTTTCTCAAACACCATGTAGTGCGAGAAACCAAACGGAGGCAATCGAGTCTTGTGGGGAAAAGTGCGCAAACCTCTGCTGAGTGTAATAAACTAATCATGGTTAGCCGTGTCCCCAGTTATGGACGTTTTGAGTATCTAGTACTTGGATTATCATGTGAATCTCAACATGTTACTCTAAATTAGTTTTATTGGGTTTTGTTTAATGATGATGCTTATTTGGGATTGAGGATGCTGTCAACCATTCTCAATGTTTAACAACTACCATGATAGTTAAATAAAATTTATTCCTTTGCAGTAGGGAAAAATTGGGTTTACACAAAACTGTAACCATAGAGCTTTCCACCAGCCAAATATGCATATAGTATAGCAGTTTCATTCCATTACTCTCTATGTGTTACATTGCCAACATATTCCATGTGCTGACCCGTTTCGGGCTGCAACGTTAATATTGCAGACTTTTCAGACAACGATTAAGGAGTTTTTAGGTCGTGGTTCTATACTCAGTGATGCCGTTGGAGTTGATGGACTCACTTATCTTCCAAGCCTTCCGCTGTTATCGTTATTAGATGGCCTTAAGCCATATTTATTGTAATAAGTTCTCTTTTAAGACTCTCAATGTAATAAGTGTGTGATTGCTACTCTGTTATAAATCCTCCGAGTATTGTGTGGTGTCAGCATTACTGATCCAAGGATGACACCGAAGCACAGAGATCAGACTGTTTGAGGTCTGGTCGCTACAGAGAGGCATTCCCAGACTAGCTTGGATGTTTCGAGAGCACTCACACGGCCATACTTTCCTTTGGTCACATGACCATAGATGATGTTCTTGGCAGTGGAATCTAGTTGAACGAGCTTCTTGACATCAGCAACGGTGACACCTTCACCAGCCTTGGGAACGCCATTCTTGACGACATACCAGAGGTCGACATCAATGGCTTCCAGATGCATGCGTGTCTTATTCTTCTAGTAGGGTATTCAGTTCCATCAAAGACTGGGCACACAGTGGAGACTTTGATTATCCCTGCAGTCGACATAGCTAAAACTCCAGGTGGTTAAACCGAATCACACAGAACAAGGGAGTACCTTGCTCTGATACCAATTGAAAGTGCTAGTGATCGACTAGAGGGGGGTGAATAGGCGATTTTTATGAAAGTCTTCAAAACATGGAAGTTTCGAAGACAAACGATAGAAATAAACCTATTACCATGCAGCGGAAGGCAGACTACACTAAGCAAGCCATAGTCAAGTATTCGATGAAATGAAAGCACAAAGACTAATAGCAGCTAGGCAGTATAGATCAGGACGGAAGATAGTATGAAGCCAATCAGAACAAGTAGTCACACAGTGAAGACAAATAGAGAATGCAAATAGGCAATGACTTCACAAGGACCAATCTGCAAATAAAGAGATGGGAAGGATAGAACCAATGGCTCGTTGAAGACAATGATTTGTTGGACCAGTTCCAGTTGCTGTGACAACTATACGTCTGGTTAGGGAGGCTGAGATTCAACTCAGAAGACCGCGTCTTCACCTTATTCCCCTTGAGCTAAGGACACCCAGTCCTCGCCCAATCACTCTGGTAAGTCTTCAAGGTAGACTTACAAACCTTCACAAACTTCATTCACCGACGATCCACAATGACTCTTGGATGCTCAGAACGCGAGGCCTAACCGGCTGGAGGATTCACAGTCCTCAAGTGTAATAAGTCTTCAGATCACACAGACAGGAAGACTTTAGTGATGCCTAACACTCTTTGGCTCTGGGTGTTTAGGGCTTTGTCCTCGCAAGGAATTCTCTCTCAAAGCTTTGAGGTGGGTTGCCCTCAAACGACAAAAGCCGTACACTAACTCTGAGCAGCCAACCAATTTATGGTGTAGGGGGTGGGCTATTTATAGCCACTAGGCAACCCGACCTGATTTGTCTGAAATGACCCTGGGTCACTAAGGAACTCACACGTGTTCCAACGGTCAGATTTCAAACACACATGGCAACTTTACTTGAGCTACAAGCAAAGCTGACTTATCCAGCTCTGGATAAGATTTGCTCTCATTGTCTTCGCTTGAAGACATAGGATTTTGGTTAAGCATCACTTTAGTCATTCTGACTGGTTCACTTGGACCCCAATTAACAGTACGGTGGTTCATATGACTCAACAAAGAAGAAAAAGAATGACGAAACAACTAAGTCTTCGCGCTCCATAGTCTTCACGCGATGTCTTCTCTTGTCACAGTCTTCAATGTGAATGTCTTCACATACCACCTTTGACTTCAATGTCTTCATACATTTTTAGGGGTCATCTCTGGTAGGAAAACCGAATCAATGAGGGACTTCTACCTGTGTTATCCTGCAATTCTCACAAACACATTAGTCCCTCGACCAGGTTTGTCGTCAATACTCCAAAACCATTCTGATGTCCAAATATAGGCTTCCAATATATCAATCTTTATGTCTCAACCATTTCGAGACTCCTTGTCATGTCCGTGATCATATCTGGGACTCCGAACTACCTTCGGTACATCAAAACACATAAACTCATATTACCGATCGTCACCGAACTTTAAGCATGCGGACCCTACGGGTTCGAGAACTATGTAGACATGACCAAGACTCGTCTCCGGTCAACGACCAATAGCGGAACCTGGATGCTCATATTGGTTCCTACATATTCTATGAAGATCTTTATCGGTCAAACCGCATAACAACATACGTTGTTCCCTTTGTCATTGATATGTTACTTGCCCGAGATACGATCGTCGGTATCTCAATACCTAGTTCAATCTTGTTACCAGCAAGTATCTTTACTCGTTTCGTAATACATCATCCCACAACTAACTCATTAGTCGCATTGCTTGCAAGGCTTATATTGATGTGCATTACCGAGAGGGCCCAGAGATACCTCTCCGACAATCGGAGTGACAAATCCTAATCTCAATCTATGCCAACTCAACAAGTACCATCGGAGACACCTGTAGAGCACCTTTATAATCACCCGGTTACGTTGTGACGTTTGGTAGCACACAAAGTGTTCCTCTGGTACTTGGAGTTGCATAATCTCATAGTCATAGGAACATGTATAAGTCATGAAGAAAGCAATAGCAACAAACTAAACGATCATCGTGCTAAGCTAACGGATGGGTCAAGTCAATCATATCATTCTCTAGTGACGTGATCTCGTTAATCAAATGACAACTCATGTCTATGGTTAGGAAACATAACCATCATTGATTCAATGAGCTAGTCAAGTAGAGGCAAACTAGTGACACTCTATTTGTCTATGTATTCACACATGTACTAAGTTTCCGGTTAATACAATTCTAGCATGAATAATAAACATTTATCATGATATAAGGAAATACAAATAATAACTTTATTATTGCCTCTAGGGCATATTTCCTTCATATACATGATGTTAAACACACACACACACACACACGCACGCGCGCACACACACACACACAGGTTCATAGAATAGGAATATCGTGTGAGTGTGAAGCCACATGAAGTGAGATACAAATGGAGTACGTACAAGAAGAGAAGAGGTGACGAATATTCCTTCAAACCTAGACTAAGGAGTAGTACTCCCTCCGTCTAGGTGTTAAGTCATCTTACGAAAATTAGATATTCCCAAAATGTTTAGGCGTCATCCATTAAATTCGCATCTCAATCCCCTCCCGGCCTCGTTGCTAGCAAGCATTGTTACCGAGGGAGTGTTTGGATCCTTAGCAAGAACAGTTTATAGCCTAGCCGGGCAAGGTTGGGCGTTTGGAACTGTTAAAATGTGTTAGCTTTTGTGGGCCAGCTAGCTTGGGTGGGCTAGAAAAACCTTGCTAGCTCAGGACAGCCAAATCGTGTCGCTTCAGATGGAAAACTTCACGCACGGAAAAATCAGCGACCCACTCATGACAATGATTTTCACGGGGCAAGGCTGGTAAGAAAAAGAACTAAACCGTTTGACCAGGCAAGGTTGGCAAAGCAAAAGCTGGCTAGCTGGGCTAGCCATAGTGAGAGTAACTTAGGTAGTAACATAGCACATCCAAAGAAAAAATTGCTTATGTGGCACGGAGTTAATGAGGAAAGAGATGCTTGTGGTAACATAATATGTTACTGTAACATAACACACCCCGAGGTAAAATGAGTCTATATCTCAATTAATGAAGACTTGCATGTTACCATCCATATGTTACTACCCACTATGAAGGTAGTAACATAGACTAGTAACATATGCATGTTACTAGTCCAAGTTACTCACCACTATGACCAACCTAAGCAATGTAACCAAATGCCCCTTACTCTGCCTTGTTATCTCCCTCGGAAACCCAATGCATGGAGCGCAACTACGCGTTGATCAGTCAAGAAATCAAAGTCGGCTTGCATGTGAGTTAATACGTGGCCCTGCATGATAGCTAAAACGGCATCTCTGAGTTGTTGTGATTAATTGTTGCGTTTAGAGACAGAAATCAGGGCTTTGATTGGAGGAAGGACCTGTCAAGTTTCCCCTCTTCCAATCTGCTTGCACCTTGGTCCCACTGCACCTTCTAACGTGACTTACACCTAGACGGAGGGAGTAGTACGAGATATGGTGGCACACTGATTTTTTTTAAAACTTGGTGGCACACTGACTTAGGTCGAATACAAGTGCCCAAAATTATTGGAAGAGAGCAAAGTGTACAAACTAAATAATTAAAAGAGTAAAATGCACTGTTGGTCATTGAAATTATCATATAAGTTCACTTTCGTCACTGTACTCAGGAATACGGTCGATACGGTCACTATATACGTGATGAGGTGATTATACGGTCACTGCGAGATCGTACAGCTCTGTATTCATCCATTTTAACCACTCAAACCTCCAATTGTGATTAACTAGTGGCAAATATAGTTTTCTACCTTTAGTAGCAGCACACGCATGCAGCACGTAGCTTACAGTGCATGCGCACGCACTAGCACGGACTCAAGTCGCACGCTGGCCTCTATTGCCGCAAGTTCGTGCAGTACCTCGCCTGTTGTCCGCCGTTCCCGTTGTTGACCCTGCCAGTCAACCCGTTGCTCTACCACTACGCCAAGTCCGAGCTCTCATTGCTTGTGGCGCAACGCATATGAACTCCATCTACGTGAGATGACATGGCCATCAATGATGATTATGATGACACCCACACTAGGTTGCTCTACTCACCTTGTGTGCATGATTGCCATGCGGTTGTCAAAGTACGACCCTGCGGTCTCAACTTCGTCGTCGATCTACGTGTGTGCGTGCTACATGCTAACTAGTGTGTGCCTACCCGCTTCATGCTAGTGTGCGAGTGCATGCATGCACATTGTGTCATGTTATAATAAGGATTCACTTAAAATAGTACGTGAGCGAACAGAGGGATCAATTGGACAGTGTTCATGAGCAGTAGCGAGATGTGTGAGGTAAGATACACCACTGTCGCTTTTATCTTTTTCTTATTAATTTGTTTGTTTCACCCTCTGACTGGTGGGACCCAACATACTACGTGGAGAGAGGTAAGGTGACTAAGGCTGCATTATTTCTGTACTACTAACACTGCTTTAAATCCCAAAAGACCTTACCACCATAGCCACATGACATGATTATGATTTAAATCCCAATGACTCCCACACAAAAAAAAACACATCATGCTTGTCATATGAATGCAGGAATGTATAAAAGGTTATTTTCCTCTCGTTAATCATAACGTGAGGGTGGTGTAGCTGGTTAGCCTGTTCGCTCATCAAACCAGAGGTCTCGGGTTCGATAACCGCACTTGAGCATAATTTTTTTTGACTTCTTTGTTCCACCCAATGATAGGTAGGCCCCGCATGACAGAGACATAAAGTGATCTAGGACGGTGTCAGGAGGATTCTTTGACTGGTCAAAATGAATGGATACGGAGCTATACGATCTCGCAGTGACCGTATAATCACCTCATCACGTATATAGTGAAGGTATTCTTGAGTACAGTGACCAAAGTGAACTTAGAAATTACTCTCAATACGCCCTAGTTTCTTAGCACCCGCTATAACCCTTAGTACATACGGTGGCACACTAACTTAGGCCGAATACAAGTGCCCAAAATATTTAAAATTGGAGGATGGTGCAGCCCACCTTTCCGATATTTTAATCGTGTGTGTTTCAGTTGTTGTTCACTTCGGAGGGTCGTGTACCACACGTGAACGTTAGTAAGTGCGACCGGGAGGCGTGCACTGTTAATTGCGAGTAGACTCCTTCGAGCGTTAAATTTTCTTCACGTATTAGCATTGCCCTTAGTATTTTTCTTCACTACGTTAAATAAAGAGTTATGTTTCGTGCACAATTTAAAATGATTTTTATGGAGAGAAAAAGAAAACCACTCCATCTATATACGATGTAGCCTCAGTGCTTGTTTTCTAGGGTTTAAACTCTTCACACTCTCTCACCCTCTCTAGATCTAAACAAGACTTAATTGGCCTCTCTCTCTCACCCCTCACTGTTGGTCAAAGAGCTGGCAGGATCCGTCCGCCAGGAAGGGAAGGAGGCTTAACGCTGTCGCCGTCGGCGAGGGAAGGAATGCACTACCGGCGTGGTTGTTCTCTTTCACCCAGCGGTGGCACGGGAGGGCTGTCGGTGTCAAAACTGGCAGATCTCGGGTAGGGGATCCCGAACTATGCGTCTAAGTATTGATGGTAACATGAGACAAGGGACACAATGTTTTACCCAAGTTCGGGCCCCCTTGATGGAGGTAATACCCTACATCCTGCTTGATTGACTTTGATGAGTATAGGGGTTACAAGAGTTGATCTACCACGAGATCTTAATGGCTAAACCCTAATTGTCTAGGTTGTATGATTATGATTGCCTCTATGGACTAAAACCTCCAGTTTATATAGACACCGGAGGGGGGTAGGGTTGTACAGAGTCGGTTTATAGAGAAAGAAATATTCATATCTGCATGCTAAGCTTGCCTTCCACGCCAAGGGGGGTCACATCCGGACACGGGAGGAAGTCTTCTGTCTTGTATCTTCACGACCCATTAGTCCGGCACATGTCATATAGTCCGGACGCCCGAGGACCCCTTAATCCAGGACTCACTCAGTAGCCCCTGAACCAGTCTTTAATGACGACGTGTTCGGCACGCAGATTGTCTTCGGCATTGCAAGGCAGGTTCCTCCTCCGAATACTTCAAAGTAGTCCTTGAACACAGAAAATGTGTCTAGCTCTGCAAGACAGGCACCACATATAGCCACAAAGAGTATAATATTTCACAAGTCCCATCTACTGACAACTTTTTTGTAGCGAGACATAGCTTCTCGCTCCATATTTCGAGGTGCGGTTTTCATTGGCATGTCTTATCGAAGCAGAGATCGTGTCCCCTTATCACGAGATTCTCATTAATACGGGTGTGGGTAATCCAACCGCACCGTCCGCACGACCCTTGGGGAATAGGTGAGTTTTAAGGCGAGTGGGGAGGCGCTTGACATTTGCTGCCTTTATAAGAGGATAAAGATCCATTCTTTCTCCCATGCCTTATTCCTCTCTGCACATCCGTTCTCGAGCTCCAGCGCCCAAGCTTCCATCCTTTCTGCCTCCAAAAAGCACTCTGACCATGTCCGGATCCGGAACGCAGGGCAAGTGGATGGCCTCCTCCATCACGGAGGGGAACATCACAGAGCTCCGGGAAGCGGGGTACTTGGCCCAAGGAATCACCCACCGGCTTCCGACCAAGGGACAGATCGTCCCCACCCCGAAGCCCAACGAGAGGGTGGTATTCATCCCCCACTTCATCCACGGGTTAGGATTTCCCCTCCACCCCTTTGTCCGTGGACTCATGTTCTACTGCGGGCTAGATTTCCACGATCTAGCCCCGAATTCTTTCCTCAACATCTCGGCATTCACTGTCGTGTGTGAGGCCTTCCTCCACATCCCACCCCACTTCGGATTATGGCTGAAGATCTTCAATGTGAAGCTGAAAGTGCTGGATGGTCAACACGCAGAGTGCGGAGGTGCCATGGTGAGCAAACTATCCAATATCACATGGCCCACTGGCACCTTTGTGGAAACCGTCAAGGGGTGGCAGAAGCAGTGGTTCTATGTCACCGAGCCCCGCGACACCACCTGGGCCGCGGCTCCCGAATTCAAGTCCGGGCCCCCAATGCGGCTTACCTCCTGGCTAAAAAAGGGCCTGGACCGGTCGTCATCACACGAGATATCGGCGCTGCAGGTTGCTACCTCTTGAGCAATGCGTTGGTTTTCCCTTAAAGAGGAAAGGGTGATGCAGTAGAGCAGCGTAAGTATTTCCCTCAGTTTTTGAGAACCAAGGTATCAATCCAGTAGGAGGCCACGCACGAGTCCCTCACACCTACACAAACAAATAAGTCAATCCCTTCACAGTCACCTACGAGAGTGAGATCTGATAGATATGATAAGATAATATTTTTGGTATTTTTATGATAAAGAGAAATAAAGATGCAAGTAAAATAAATGGCAAAGCAAATAACTAAGTATTGGAAGATTAATATGATGGAAAATAGACCTGGGGCCATAGGTTTTGCTAGAGGCTTCTCTCAAGAGCATAAGTATTACGGTGGGTGAACAAATTAATGTTGAGCAATTGACAGAATTGAGCATAGTTATGAGAATATCTAGGTATGATCATGTATATAGGCATCACGTCCAAGACAAGTAGACCGACTCCTGCCTGCATCTACTACTATTACTCCACACATCGACCGCTATCCAACATGCATCTAGAGTATTAAGTTCAAGAGAACAGAGTAACACTTTAAGCAAGATGACATGATGTAGAGGGATAAACTCATGCAATATGATATAAAGCCCATCTTGTTATCCTCGATGGCAACAATACAATACGTGCCTTGCTGCCCCTACTGTCACTGGGAAAGGACACCGCAAGATTGAACCCAAAGCTAAGCACTTATCCCATTGCAAGAAAGATCAATCTAGTAGGCCAAACGAAACTGATAATTCAAAGAGACTTGCAAAGATAACCAATCATACATAAAATAATTCACAGAAGATTCAAATATTGTTCATAGATAAATTTGATCATAAACCCACAATTCATCGATCTCAACAAACACACCGCAAAAGAAGATTACATCGAATAGATCTCCACAAGAGAGGGGGAGAACTTTGTATTGAGATCCAAAAAGAGAGAAGAAGCCATCTAGCTAATAACTATGGACCCGTAGGTCTGAAGTAAACTACTCACACTTCATCGGAGAGGCTATGGTGTTGATGTAGAAGCCCTCCGTGATCGATACCCCCTCCGGTGGAGCTCCGAAAAAGGCCCCAAGATGGGATCTCGTGGATACAGAAAGTTGCGGCGGTGGAATTAGGGCTTTGGCTCCATATGTGGTAGTTTGGGGTACGTAGGTATATATAGGAGGAAGGAGTACGTCGGTGGAGCAACGTGGGCCCCACGAGGGTGGAGGGCGCGCCTAGGGGGGTAGGCGCACCCCCTACCTCGTGCCTTCCTGGTTGATTGCTTGACGTAGGGTCCAAGTCCTCTGGATCATGTTCGTTCCAAAAATCACGTTCCCGAAGGTTTCATTCCGTTTGGACTCTGTTTGATATTCTTTTTCTGCGAAACCCTAAAATAGGCAAAAAAAAGCAATTCTGGGCTGGGCCTCCGAGGTTAATCCCAAAAATAATATAAAAGTGTATAATAAAGCCCAATAATGTCCAAAATAGGATATAATATAGCATGGAACCATATAAATTATAGATACGTTGGAGACGTATCAAGCATCCCCAAGCTCAATTCCTACTCGTCCTCGAGTAGGTAAATGATAAAAAACAGAATTTTTGATGTGGAATGCTACTTAGCATAATTTCAATGTAATTCTCTTAATTGTGGTATGAATATTCAGATCCAAAAGATTCAAGACAAAAGTTTAATATTGACATAGAAATAATAATACTTCAAGCATACTAACTAAGCAATTATGTCTCTTCAAAATAACATGGCCAAAGAAAGTTATCCCTACAAAATCATATAGTCTGGCTATGCTCCATCTTCACCACACAAAGTATTCAAATCATGCACAACCCCTATGACAAGCCAAGCAATTGTTTCATACTTTTGATGTTCTCAAACTTTTTCAATCTTCACGCAATACATGAGCGTGAGCCATGGACATAGCACTATAGGTGGAATAGAATGGTGGTTGTGGAGAAGACAAAAAGGGAGAAGATAGTCTCACATCAACTAGGCGTATCAATGGGCTATGGAGATGCCCATCAATAGATATCAATGTGAGTGAGTAGGGATTGCCATGCAACGGATGCACTAGAGCTATAAGTATATGAAAGCTCAACAAAAAGAAACTAAGTGGGTGTGCATCCAACTTTCTTGCTCACGAAGACCTAGGGCATTTGAGGAAGCCCATCGTTGGAATATACAAGCCAAGTTCTATAATGAAAAATTCCCACTAGTATATGAAAGTGATAGCATAACAGACTCTCTATCATGAAGATCATGGTGCTACTTTGAAGCACAAGTGTGGAAAAAAAGGATAGTAGTATTGCCCCTTTTTATTTATTCCTTTTTGGGCCTTGTTTTTTTATTTGGCCTTTCTCTTTTTTTATTGGGACAATACTCTATGAATGATGATCATCACACTTCTATTTGTTTACAACTCAATGATTACAACTCGATACTAGAACAAAGTATGCCTCTATATGAATGTCTCCGGCGGTGTACCGGGATAGCAATGATGTATGAGTGACTTATATGAAAGAATCATGAACTGTGGCTTTACCACAACTAAAATATTAACTACATGATCATGCGAAGCAATATGACAATGATGGAGCGTGTCATACTAAACGGAACGGTGGGAAGTTGCATGGAAATATATCTCGGAATGGCTATGGAAATGCCATGATAGGTAGGTATGGTGGCTGTTTTGAGGAAGGTATATGGTGGGTGTATGATACCGGCGAAAGGTGGGCGGTATTAAAGAGGCTAGCAATGGTGGAAGGGTGAGAGTGTGTATAATCCATGGACTCAACATTAGTCATAAATAACTCACATACTTATTGCATAAATCTATTAGTTATAGAAGCAAACTACTACGCGCATGCTCCTAGGGGGATAGATTGGTAGGAAAAGACCGTCGCTCGTCCCCGACCACCACTCATAAGGAGGACAATCAATAAATACATCATGCTCCGACTTCTTAACATAATGGTTAACCATACGTGCATGATACGGGAATCACAAACTTTAACACAAGCATTTCTCAAATTCACAACTACTCAACTAGCACGACTCTAATATCACCATCTCCATATCTCAAAACAATTATCAAGTTTCAAACTTCTCATAGTATTCAACACACTCATAAGAAAATTTTATTATTAATCTTGAATGCCTAACATAATTAAAGCAAATTACCATGCTGTTTTGTAGGACTCTCAAAATAATCTAAGTGAAGCATGAGAGAACAATGGTTTCTATAAAACAAATCCACCAACGTGCTCTAAAGGATATAAGTGAAGCACTAGAGCAAAAACTATATAACTCAAAACATATAAGTGAAGCACATAGCGTATTCTAAAAATTTCTGAATCATGAGTGTCTCTCTCAAAAAGGTGTGTGCAACAATGATGATTGTGGAAAACTAACAAATAAACACTCAAATAATACAAGACGCTCCAAGCAAAACACATATCATGTGGTAAATAAAAATATAGCTCCAAGTAAAGTTATCGATAGAAGTAGACGAAAGAGGGGATGCCTTCCGGGGCATCCCCAAGCTTTGGCTTTTAGGTGTCCTTAGATTATCTTGGGGGTGACATGGGAATCCCCAAGCTTAGGCTCTTTCCATTCCTTGTTCCATAATCCATCAAATCTTTACCCAAAACTTGAAAACTTCACAACACAAAACTTAAAGTAGAAAATCTCGTGAGCTCCGTTAGCGAAAGAAAACAAAACACCACTTAAAGGTACAGTAATGAACTCATTATTTATTTATATTGGTGTTAAACCTACTGTATTCAAACTTCTCTATGGTTTATAAACTATTTTACTAGCCATAGATTCATCAAAATAAGCAAACAACACACGGAAAACAGAATCTGTCAAAAACAGAACAGACTGTAGTAATCTGTAGCTAACGCAAGATCTGGAACCCCAAAAATTCTAAAATAAATTTCTGGATGTGAGGAATTTATCTATTAATAATCTTCAAAAATAATTAACTAAATAGCACTTTCCAAATAAAAATGGCAGCAGTTCTCGTGAGCGCTAAAGTTTCTGTTTTTTACAGCAAGATTGAAAAGACTTTCCCCAAGTCTTCCCAACGGTTCTACTTGGCACAAACACTAATTAAACACAAAAAACACAACCAAAACAGAGGATAGATAAATTATTTATTACTAAACATGAGCAAAAAGAAAGGAATACAAATAAAATTGGGTTGCCTCCCAACAAGCGCTATCGTTTAACGCCCCTAGCTAGGCATAAAAGCGAAGATATATCTAGGTATCTTTAGTTGGTAATTATTTAATGAGACATATATCATCTTTAGGAGTTTCTTTCCTTTTATCAATAATCAAACTTCTAGGCACAGAATCGAAAAAAATCATTATTAGCAAATGGTTCCTTAATGATAGTAAAAAGATTAGGATGAATACTTATAGATTTGAGATCCGTAGTTTCTTTGCTAGAGGATTCACCCTTATTTTTAGGAACATACATAAGCTTGGCAATTTTAGTTGGAGGACTTGGGGTATTCTTTACAGACGAAAAAGCGGTTCCCAAGTTGGTAATGATAACCTCAAGTTTATCGATTCTAGTGGAATCATGATTTATTCTTTCATTAACTATGGGTTCCTTCTCCTTAATATTTTTCAAAGTGACTCCTACTTTAGATCCATATTGAGTAATTTGGTTGTGGATATTTTTATTTAAATTTTCAATTAACTCTATGGTAGCAACTTTATTTTCAATAATTTCAACTTTTTGCATTACATGCTCCAAAGTTAACATAGTTCCATTAACCAAAAGAGGGGGCGAGCCAAATAAATCTATCATAGAATTATAGGAATCCAAAGTGTGGCTACCCAAGAAGTTCCCTCCGGTAATGGTGTTAAGGAAATATCTGTGCCAAGGAATAGCACATACATAAAAATTGCGAAGAAGAATAGAAGTAGATTGCTTCCTGGTAGATCTATTTTGAGCATTGCAAATTCTATACCAAGCGTCTTTTAGGTTTTCTCCGTCCCTTTGCTTAAAATTAAGAACTTCATTTTCGGGAGACAACGAAGATGATAGGGGACTAGCCATAACGACAAGCAAGCAATCCGACACATAAGCAAACAAGAAACAGTCAAAAAGAGGCGAATAGAGAAAGAGAGGGAGGATGGAGAGAGAGAGGGCGAATAAAACGGCAAGGGTGAAGTGGGGGAGAGGAAAACGAGAGGCAAATGGAAAATAATGTAATGCAGGAGATAAGGGTTTGTGATGGGTACTTGGTATGTTGACTTTTGCGTAGACTCCCCGGCAACGGCGCCAGAAATCCTTCTTGCTACCTCTTGAGCACTGCGTTGGTTTTCCCTTGAAGAGGAAAGGGTGATGCAGTAGAGTGGCATAAGTATTTCCCTCAGTTTTTGAGAACCAAGGTATCGATCCAGGAGGAGGCCACGCACGAGTCCCTTGCACCTACACAAACAAATAAACTCCTCGCAACCAATGCGATAAAGGGGTTTTCAATCCCTTCACGGTCACCTACGAGAGTGAGATCTTCTAGATATGATAAGATAATATTTTTGGTATTTTTATGATAAAGAGAAATAAAGATGCAAGTAAAATAAATGGCAAAGGAAATAACTAAGTATTGGAAGATTAATATGATGGAAAATAGACCCGGGGGCCATAGGTTTCACTAGAGGCTTCTCTTGAGAGCATAAGTATTACGGTGGGTGAACAAATTACTATTGAGCAATTGAGAGAATTGAGCATAGTTGTGAGAATATCTAGGTATGATCATATATATAGGCATCACGTCCAAGACAAGTAGACCGACTCCTGCCTGCATCTACTACTATTACTCCACACATCGACCGCTATCCAGCATGAACCTAGAGTATTAAGTTCAAGAGAACAGAGTAACACTTTAAGAAAGATCACATGATGTAGAGGGATAAACTCATGCAATATGATATAAACCCCATCTTGTTATCCTCGATGGCAACAATACAATACGTGCCTTGCTGCCCCTACTGTCACTGGGAAAGGACACTGCAATATTGAACCCAAAGCTAAGCACTTATCCCATTGCAAGAAAGATCAACTAGTAGGCCAAACCAAACTGATAATTCGAAGAGACTTGCAAAGATAACTAATCATACATAAATGAATTCAGAGAAGATTCAAATATTGTTCATAGATAAACTTGACCATAAACCCACAATTCATCGATCTCAACAAACACACCGCAAAAGATGATTACATCGAATAGATCTCCACAAGAGAGGGGAGAACTTTGTATTGAGCTCCAAAAAGAGAGAAGAAGCCATCTAGCTAATAACTATGGACCCGTAGGTCTGAAGTAAACTACTCACACTTCATCGGAGAGGCTATGGTGTTGATGTAGAAGCCCTCCGTGATCAATACCGCCTCCGGCGGAACTCCGGAAAAGGCCCCAAGATGGGATCTCGTGGATACAGAAAGTTACGGCGGTGGAATTAGGGTTTTGGCTCCGTATCTGGTAGTTTGGGGGTACGTAGGTATATATAGGAGGAAGGAGTACGTCGGTGGAGGAACATGGGCTCCACGAGGGTGGAGGGCGCGCCTGGGGGGTAGGCGCGCCACCCTACCTCGTGGCTTCCTGGTTGATTGCTTGACGTAGGGTCCAAGTCCTCTGGATCATGTTCGTTCCAAAAATCACGTTCCCGAAGGTTTCATTCCGTTTGGACTCTGTTTGATATTCTTTTTCTACGAAACCCTAAAATAGGCAAAAAACAACAATTCTGGGCTGGGCCTCCGGTTAATAGGTTAGTCCCAAAAATAATATAAAAGTGTATAATAAAGCACAATAATGTCCAAAACAGGATATAATAAAGCATGGAACAATAAAAAATTATAGATACGTTGGAGACGTATCACAGGTGTTGGTCAAGAGCATGGTGGACAAGAACATCAAGCTCATCTATGGATCAAGCCTTTCTGTTTCATATACCTGACAAGTGTCCTACATATCATGCACCAATTTGTCAGGCCATGGAGGATGGGGTCAAGGGCAAAGAAAATATTAGTGGGGCTGCCAATATGTAGGATGAGGAGTCCCAGGCTCTATTGCAGCCTTTTGGTGAAGATAATCTGAGGAAGAGAAGGAGTGGAAAGACTCCACTAATGGAAACAGAGGTAAGGAGAAGTGATAGAATTAAGAATGATAATGCTGGTTACAAGAGAAACTCCTGCTCTAATAATAATTGTCTACCTTGCAATGTTGTCCCTCACACCATACATAAATCAGTTGTTAAAAACCTCACTGCCTCTTTCTGTAAGGTTGCTGAGGGGGGGCTGGAGGACAAGCTGGCCAAGAAGCCCAAGAGAAGGCAAGAGGTTGTTTTGGACAAGGTGCCCTTGGCCAAAGGAGAAGAACATACCTCCAACCATTCATAATGTTTAGGTCCCTTACTTGGAGTACTGTATGGAGGGTGTATGTTTGTACCCTCACTCCTAGTTTGATGCTGCTTTTGGTTGATGTAAGATTTGGATATTGGAACTTTATGAACCCTATAGATCTGGTGAAATGCTACCCTATTAATACCTCTTTGCTGTATGAGTGGATGCCATACTGGATGTGTGTTTTGCTATGGATCTGGCTTTTGCCCAACTCTCTTTTATGTGTGAAGGATCAAGTGCTGGTACTTGACCTCTGGTACAAAAAACTTATGTGTTTCCATGAATAACACAAACAGAAGCCGGAGTATTCTCAATTGGAACATTAGAGGTATAAATTCTAAGGACAAATGGTTGGCCTTGAGGCAAAAAATTGATGAGAGTGACTGCAACATCTTGTGTCTTCAGGAAACCAAGAGGGAGATTTTTAATGCAGCTTACTTAAAAAAAATTGCCCTTCCAGACTTAATAAATTTGCCTTCCTACCCTCTGTTGGAGCATCTGGGGGTCTCCTTGTGGCTTGGAATGGCTCTCGGTTTTCTGGAGAAGTCATTGCACAAAATAGGTTTTCACTTTCAGTACAGTTTACCAGTTTGCTCTCCAATCAGTCTTGGATCATCTCTAATATTTATGGGCCTTGTGATCCACAAGACAAAAAAGAGTTTATTAACTGGTTCCTGAATATTCACATGCCTGATAATGTTGATTGGATTTTAATGGGTGATTTCAACCTTATGAGAGCACCATCAGATAGGAACAGACCTGGGGGAGATGTCAATGATATGCTTATGTTCAATGAGGCTATAAGTAATCAAGGCTTAATTGAATTACCTTTGCATGGCAGAAAGTTTAGTTGGAGCAATATGCAGCATGATCCTCTGCTGGTAAAACTGGATTGGTTTTTCACTTCTGCCTCTTGGATGACTACCTTCCCAAACACAATGGTACTACCCCTTGCAAAACCTATTTCAGATCATCTGCCCTGTGTTCTTAAAGTTGGTACTTCTATCCCAAAGGCAAAAGTTTTCAGATTTGAAAACTACTGGCTCCAACATTCTGACTTTAAATAGATAGTTGCAAATGCTTGGAATATCCAAGTTGGCAATCTTGATGCTGTTAAAACCTTGAATGCTAAGTTTAAAAACTTAAGAAGAGCTTTGAAGTTGTGGGCAAAAACCTTGTCCTATCTGAAAACTCAAATTGCAAAGCTGAATGAGTTCATTTTCCTATGGGACTTCTTTGAAGAATTTAGAGAGTTGGACATTCATGAATGGAATTGCAGGGCTATTCTTAAAGAGCATCTACTTATTCTTTTGAGGAACCAAAAGATATATTGGAAACAAAGAGGAAAAATCAAGGGGGTGAAGTTTGGAGATGAGAACACAAAGTTTTTCCACACTAAAGCTTCAATTAATTACAGGCATAATCATATTGTTGTTCTCCAAAATGATGACCAAGTTGAAATATCTGATCATGCTGGGAAAGCTGCAATTCTTTTAGACACTTACAAAAAAAGAATGGGCACATCCCAAAATACCTCAATGCATTTTGATTTGGCTTCCTTGTTTGGGCAGAGACAACACTCAGATATCTTTGATAATCTTGAACTGCCTTTTACTGAAGAGGAAATTGATGATGTGGTCAAAAACCTTCCAACAGACAAATCACCAGGCCAAGATGGTTTTAACAATGAATTTCTCAGGTCTTGCCGGAACATTATTAAGGGAGATATGCTCAAATTCATATATGATTTCTATGCAGGGCAAATTTGTCTTGAGAGCTTAAATACTTCATACATTACTCTCATTCCTAAGGGAAGTACTCCCTTGATAGCAAATGATTTTAGACCAATCTCTCTATTAAACTACTGTCTAAAGATTATCACTAAACTGATGGCTAACAGGTTGCAGAAAGTGATTCTTAAGTTGGTACATATCAACCAATATGGTTTTCTGAAGGAAAGATCAATACATGATTGTTTGGGCTGGGCATATGAATATCTACACCAATGTCATAAGTCTAAAGATGAGATTATTGTGCTTAAACTGGACTTTGAAAAGGCTTTTGACACAATTGAGCACCAGGAAATACTGGATATTTTAAAGGCCAAAGGTTTTGGGGACAGATGGATTTCATGGATCAAAATGCTCTTCACTTCTGCCTCATCTGCTATCTTGCTAACTGGTGTCCCTGGAAAAAAGTTTTATTGCCTTAGAGGTGTGAGGCAGGGGGACCCTCTATCCCCTCTTCTGTTTGTGCTTGCTGCTGATCTCCTTCAGTCAATTCTCAACAAAGCAATGCACATGGGATTGTTATCTGCTCCCCTACAAGTGGAGTCATGTCCTGATTTTCCAATTGTCCAGTATGCAGATGACACCCTGGTTATTCTACAAGCATATGCAAAGCAACTACATTGTATTAAATCCCTCCTCAATACTTTTGCAGATGCCACTGGACTTAGGGTAAACTACAAAAAATCCAGTATGATTCCAATAAATGTGCCAGAAGAAAAGATGGAGATTTTGGTAAATACTTTTCATTGCAAGAAGGAATCTTTTCCAATCCATTATTTGGGAACACCTTTAGGCCTTCATAAGCCTACTGTTGAGCAATGTTTTCCTCTTGTCACAAGACTGCAAAAGAAACTTATGGGTTTGTCCTCATTTATGACAATGGCTAGAAGATTGTTGTTGGTGAAATCTGTCCTCAATTCTTTGTTGATCTATCTCATGGGATGCCTTGATGTGCCAGTCACAATCAAAACCCAGGCCATAAAGTACTTGAGACACTGCCTATGGAGAGGCCCTGATCTGGAGGACCACAGACCTGCCATGGTGGAATGGAGCACTGTGTGTAGACCCAAAAATCAAGGAGGATTGGGTGTCATGGATATCTTTATCCAGAATAAGGCTCTGCTGCTTAAGAATCTGCACAAGTTCTATAACAGACACCATACCCCCTGGGTAAACTTGATCTGGGAATCATATTACAACAATGATACACTACCTGGTAATAACTGGATTGGATCATTTTGGTGGAAGGCAAATCTTAAGCTCATTGATAACTATAAGTCCTTGGCCAGATGCAACATAGGGGATGGCAAGAGTGCCTTCTTTTGTACTGATCTGTGGCACTCTAATTGTCTGCAAGACATGTTCCCTCATTTATTCTCTTTTGTGAAGAACAAGAATGCTACTGTCCACAGCATTCTCCAAGTAGAATACTTAGAGGATCTATTCCACCTACCCCTGACTGTGCAAGCTTTCCAGGAATTTGAGGCTATGGAAGACATTTGTATTGATCTAAGGGCTTCTGATACACTAGATTGCATTGACACTTGGAGCTACATTTGGGGAAATGAGCACTTCTCAGTGGCTAAGGCCTACAAAGTCATGATGGGAGTCAAAATTGTGCCACAGCAGTTCAACTGGATCTAGAATTCCTCTTTTCAACCAAAACACAAGGTGTTTTTTTGGAGATTGCTGCATGACAGGCTCAATACCAGAAACCTTTTGAGAAGGAAAACTTTCCATTTGGCGAACTACAACTGTGCTGTCAACAATTGTCCACAGGAAGAAACTCTTCACCATCTTTTCTGGACCTGTCCTTTTGCAGCTCAATGTTGGGACTTGATTTGCCCTTCAAGACAGGCAAATGTATCAATCCTGGAAGCTTTTCTTGATCTCAAACAGAAGCTACATGTACCTTTTTTCATGGAAATAATCATCCTTGCTTCCTGGGCTATCTGGATCTCAAGGAACAATTTGATCTTCCAAGCAGTTCAACCTAGCATTCAGAGGTGGAAAGCTATTTTCCTGGAGGAGCTCAATCTTCTAAGATTTAGAATTAAGAAGAGTTATGTTGTAGTTTATTGTTCCTGGCTTGACAATCTTGTGTTGTAATCCTAGACCATAGTTTTTTCTTTTCTTTCTGTTGCTTTGCTCGTTGGCTTATCTCAAGCCTTTTGTATAGTGGAACCTTTGTTGTTTCTATTTTTAATTAAATAAAAATTGCAGTGGGGTTTTGCCCTACTGTGTACAGTCAAAAAAAAACATCAAGCTCATCAATGTGATCCAGGTGATTCTTTTTCGCCGGATCCTTCCCTGCCAAAGCCGGACTTGCCATCTGTGGGAGTTCGATCCAGCCAAGCACCAGACCTTGCGACAGTTCTTCGGCTCCACGCACGAAGATATCTGAAAGGTGCTTTTCAAGGCCAATCAGATGTGGTCGCACGTCCGAGGACCGCAGATACGACCTGACCCATCTAGCCAGTCCGGTAAGTTCTTCACACTTCAAGGTGTATCTCTTCCTGCGTAGTCAAGGAAGATGTCTAAGTTTCTCCATTTGTCTTTTCAGAGCTGGATAAAGAAGGCGGAGCGGATCTAGTGTCCGGCTCTGTTGCCCGAAAACTCAGCCATCCCGCTCCTGACGAAGATGCTGGTTCCGGCGCCCTACCAGGCGCCGGAGAAGAAGGCCAAGAAGAAGGGCCAGGAGACAAGAAGCGGCCTCCGCCGTAGAGGCACTTCGGATGCAACATTCCAAGACGCCGAAACCCACTCCTCCCCCACCGAGAATGACGAGGAGGAGGAGGAAAGCAATCCCCCCCCAAGGGGGAAGGAAGAAAAGGGCGGCCTCCATGGATCTGGAGGCAGCGGCGTCCAAGAAAGGGAGGGTCTCCCCTGCGGATGATTTTGAATCGGACACCGACGGCAGCCCTGAGTGGCGTCCCAAGAAGAAGCCCCTGGCCGGATAGTAAGTACTCAAAGGCACTTACACACACACACACACACACACACACACACACACACATATATATATATATATATGTATGTATGTATATATATATATATCCAGCTTTTAACTTCATGGTTTTAATATGTTGAATCATGTGCTATAGTCTGGCTCTCGCTCACCTCCAGCGATCCTCATCTTCGGGGAATTCGTTGGATCCAAAGGTGATGGACAGTGGGTCGCTTCTGCCAGCCTCCTCCCCCAAGACTATGGACGACGCCGAAGTGTTGTCCCGAAGGACCCTCCCGGGCCAGGGAGATGTATAGGAGGCCGCCGAGGTCGTGCGAGAGGGTGAAACCTCGGCGGCCGGACACATGGGGGAGCCGACCCCCTGGAGACTAGCGACGGGGGCCATACCCAATTCAGCCCCCAGCCGAATACTATTTTGGAGGCTTGTACGGCTCCAGAATCAGGTAAGCAGCCTCCTTTGAAAGGAGTAGGTGCACCTATTCTGCCGGTGACCTCTGTCCATCCAGAGGCACCAGATACTCTACTGGATGCGCTCCAAGGTGCTTCCATTGTAGAGGAACACCGTATCCTTATGGGTACGGTGGTTGAAAGGGTTTAGTCTGCTAAGATCGGACTGACCGAAGCCTGCGCCAGCCTTCTAATAGGCTTTGAGGTACGTGACGCAATTATGCAAAAAGGACGTAGTAGTATAGACAGTAGCCCCCGAGACTCTGTCCGGTGTTCGAAAAGAAATGCCGGACAGAGGATCGAATAATTTTCGCAGGAGACTAATCATATATGTCTATGTAAATAAGCAGGCATCGATGATGGCTGCGACCTCCCATTCTGCCGAAGTAGCCAAACTGAAGCAGAGGCTGAGGCAAGCCGATGAGGAGCTCGGTCGCGTCAAAAAATAGCTTGAGGACAAGCAAGGTATATAATGACCTATTTTAGATCATTAAAATGATAAGAATTGTTTGTGTTGATCACGTTAATATGATGCTTCATAGGAGCTGCGGCTGAGGTGGAGTCCCTCCAGAAGGCCCTGAGCGAGGCCCAGAAGAAGGTAGAGAAGGAGCAATCTGCCCACAAAAAACAAGAGTCAAGGGTCGGGGAGGTTCAGCAGGAGCTCGAGGACGCCGTAAAGAAGTGTGAGTCCTTGGAGCGCAAGGTTGCGGACCAAGAGTCCGAACTAGCTAAGGCCTGCCAAAGCGCACAAGAGGCCCGGGTTGAAGCCCAGGCCGCCCTCCGAGAAGTCCAGGAGGCCAAACAAATTGCGGCGGCTAAGACCTTCATTATGCAGAGCAAGTTTGTGAAGAAAAGGTACCTCTTACTGACCCAGATTTGGAGTTCTCCAGGAGAGTTTGCGGATCTGCCTCGCAGTGTGGCTGATGCTCCGGAGTTCTTCCGAGCCAAGGAGGGGAGCTCATCGGAAAAGCTGTTATGGTCGCAATACCTTGCGCCAGAGCATCCGGTGGCTCTCAGCGATCAGCTGAAACAGCTGTCCGAACTGCATAGGGTGGCCGGATTGGTCATGAGGGATTTAATAATCTGTCTATGGCCGGCCAAAGCCGTACCCAGCAGCCACTTCGGGCTCGTGAAGCGGCTGGTCGATGACTGCCCTCGGCTTGACGCCATAAAGCGATCGGTCTGCATTGAAGGTGCGTGGATGGCCTTCGCCCGCGTCAAGGTGCAGTGGGCGAAGATGAACGCCGTCAAGCTGGCAACCGAGGGGCCGCCTGAGGGCAAAGAGCACCGCACGTTCGAGCGCTATTTTGATGACATCCTGGAAGGATCCCGCATTGTAGCGGGCCAGTTTGTGAAGGACATTATCTTTGAATGAATGTATTCGTGTTTATCCAATCTTGTTATTATGGAATAAAGCCTATATGTAATATATTGCTTATTGTTTTTTAGAGTATTTCCTCCTGTGCGGCCATTTATTTAAATCCGAGGGTTGGCCAGTCCTCGGCTTCAGCCCCCACGTACATAGTACGGGGGTGTTCGGATTAGAACCTAAACACACTTGACCCAAGAGCTTGGTCCTTGAAGGAGGTGTTTAGTGCATCGAACCAGGCAATCGGACTATGTGGCTTTATCACCCTCACTTAGCCATAGGAGTTTGACAAATAGGAGTATAGGCGCAACCCCTAGTTTGTTTCTCCGGACTAGGGGCTGTGAACACCTGATCGGGTGGAGGCCGATCCGTCGCGTAATGCGTAAAAAATCGCTAGAGATTTTACCCACTGAATAGCTGACCAGCTCTCGCCGCATCATGACAGTCAGTTTTCGGCTTTCTCTACTGAGGTGTTTATCTGGATGAACCAGAAACACAATCGCAGTAGTTCTCCCTTTACTACCCTAGCCGATAAAACGGAATGTAAGGTAGCAAGCACAGGAGTCGGGCAACCCAACTATTGACCAAAGACATGATTCGGAGCCGATGCATATAATGCAATATTCGGGGCGCCGAATTGTACTGTAAAAAGTGTTTGGACTTGTTGCCAACATATGGAGCGTAAAGGAGCCCCTGGCAGGTTAAGTCGTACCAAAATTTACGGGTGCAAAAAAGGTTTAAGTATAATAAAGGAGTAAGCCAGTGCCACTTATGTTGGGCCGTAAATTGTTTCCATTATAATCTGATTGATACGTCAAAGCGTATTTGTACAAATAGTGCGATAAGCAACATGGCTATTTAACATGCCGAGAACAAGGGGGAGCTACACGCGGGTCCTTCAAATAGGCAAAGTGATCATCAAAAAGATCATCTAGATGTTTCTGCCATACGTCTATGCTGCTTGCCTCCTTGGTATGTTTATCCTTCGAAAGGATCGATGGTGAGGCCGTCGTGAGGGGCCTGTGGAAAAGAAACCTGAAAAAAGGATAAAAAGAAAAAGGGAAAGTGTGAGTGCCCGGATACGGTCGAGTCGTATTGTGGACCATGATTGAGTTATGCCTCCGTCTTTGCCCATGGTATTTTTAGTGCGTAGTTATGTACGCGCGATACATACGCCGCAGTTCGGTCGGGACTGAGACGGAGGCCGAATTGCTAGCATAGCTGCTAACGTACCGGGCTGTCATGCTACGGAGTAATCGGGACTTGTTTAATAGTGTCCAGGGGCTTGGCCGCTGAATTAATGTTCTGCTTGATAAGGCTGCCATGTACTTCTGCTGCCAGGGCTGCGGTGTGCTCCTCGGTGCGGAGGAAGCGCTCCATGTTTCCCTTGACTATTATGACACCGCGTGGCCCGGGCATCTTAAGTTTGAGATAGGCATAGTGTGGCACCGCTTTGAAGCGAACAAATGCGGTTCGTCCGAGCAGTGCGTGATAGCCACTGTGGAAGGGGACAATGTCGAAGATCAAGTCTTCGCTTTGGAAGTTGTCCGGTGATCCGAAGACGACTTCCAATGTGATTGAGCCCGTGCAGCGGGCCTCTACACCTGGTATTACTCCTTTAAAGGTAGTTTTGGTGGGCTTGATCCATGACGGATCGATGCCCATCTTGCGGATTGTGTCCTGATAGAGCAGGTTAAGGCTACTGCCACTGTCCACGAGGACCCGCGTCAGGTGGAATCCATCAATGATTGGGTCGAGGACTAGTGCGGCTGAGCCACCGTGACGAATACTGGTCGGATGGTCCCTGCGATCAAAAGTGATCAGGCAAGATGACCATGGATTGAATTTTCAGGCGACTGGCTCTATCGCATAGACGTCCCTGAGTGCGTGTTTGCGCTCCCTCTTGGGGATATGAGTGACGTATATCATGTTCACTGTCTTGACTTGGGGGGGGGATTTCTTCTGTCCCCCTGTGTTCAGTTGACGGGGATCCTCGTCATCACCTTCACTTGGCAACTGAGGGAGTCCTGGACAAAGGGGTCCTCGGGCGTCCGGCCTGTTATCCATGGGCCAGACTGATGGGATGTGAAGACATGAAGGCCAAAGACTGCATCGTGTTCAGATTGGACTCTACTTGTCGTGGAAGGCAAGCTTGGCGACCGAAGATTTCTTCTTATGTAACCGACTCCATGTAAACTCTAGATCCCCTCGGTGTCTATATAAACCGAAGGGGATAGTCTGGGAAGGACACCACATATACTCATTACCATACCCATATAGGATAGACTTCTAGGGTTTAGCCATTACGATCTCGTGGTAGATCAACTCTTGTAATACTCATATTCATCAAGATCAATGAAGCAGGAAGTAGGGTATTACCTCCATAGAGAGGGCCTGAACCTGGGTAAACATCGTGTCCCCCGTCTCCTGTTACCATCGATCCTAGACGCGCAATTCGGGACCCCCTACCCAAGATCCGCCGATTTTGACACCGACATTGGTGCTTTCATTGAGAGTTCCGTTGTGCCGTCGACAAAAGGTTCGATGGCCCCTTCAATCATCAATAATGATGCTGTCCAAAGAGGAAGCTTCCTCCCCAGACAGATCTTCCTATTCGGCGGCTTCGTACTGCGGGCCAACTCGCTTGGCCATCTGGAGCAGATCGACAGCTATGCCCCTGGCCATCAGGTCAGATTCGGAAGCTTGAACTACGTCGTGGATATCCATAAAGACTTGACCTTCGAGGGATTTGAACCCATAGCGATCGCTCCCCCTCATCCCGATGAACGTGACTTAAATCTGTCATCGGATCACACCTAGGAGATGGTCCCTGGGTTAGTATTGCAAGGAAGAGCACATGTGTATCCAAAATGACAATCATTAAACGTGATACCAATTGAAATTTGATATATTGAAATTGTCAAAGGATATGTTGAGTGAGTTCATCCTTCCTTGCATTCAACAACCATATAGTAGGAACTTGGTGTAGATATTGCTCAAGATGTGAGTGACTTGCAATCCTATGGATTTGAGTTCATCCAAGTACCTACAAAGGTTAAATAACATGCAAAGGTACAAGTATAGATCCAAGACATATGATCATCATAAGAGAGATATCAAGGATTAGTCATAAAAGGCTTATGCCTTGCATGTATCCAAAAGGAGCTTCTGCTCCAAGTTTGAGGCATCAGTGATATTCAATTCACCTCTCAAACAACAAAATATTTTCTCATCAAGCAGTTTAGTGAATATATCCGCCAATTGCTTATCGGTACGAACATGCTTAAGATTGATGTCTCCTTTAGCAACATGATCTCGAATGAAATGATGACGAACTTCAACATGCCTAGTCTGAGAATGTTGCACGGGATTGTGAGTAATCTTAATAGCACCTTTATTATCACGAAGCAATGAAACATGTTTCACATGTATCCCATAATCCTTAAGGGTTTGGGTCATCCAAAGTAATTGAGCACAACATGATCCGACGGTAGTGTATTCCGCTTCGAAGGATACCGAGTTTTGTTTCTTGGAGGACAAAGATGCAAGGGATCTACCAAGAAATTGACAGGTACCCAAAGTGGACTTCCTATCAACCTTGTCATCGGCATAGTCCGAATCGGAGTAGCCAACAAGATCAAAAGATGACCTCTTAAGGTACCAAATGCCAAAGTTTGGTGTATGAATTAAGTATCTCACTATCCTTTTCACGGCCTTAAGATGACATTCTTTACGGATGCTTGATATCATGCACACATGCACACACTTAGCATAATATCCGGATGGGAGGCACATAGATATAATAATGAACCAATCATAGATCGGTAAACCTTTTGATCAACCGGTTTGCCATCCTTAGTCAAGTCAAGATGTCCACTAGTAGGCATGGGTGTTTTCCTACCTTTGCTTTCTTGCATGTTGGACTTCTTGAAAAGATCCTTCGTATAC
The DNA here is from genome assembly GCF_018294505.1 of Triticum aestivum. Lineage (NCBI taxonomy): Eukaryota > Viridiplantae > Streptophyta > Magnoliopsida > Poales > Poaceae > Triticum > Triticum aestivum. The sequence goes on from NC_057797.1 coordinate 328,791,207, forward strand.
TTTGTTTGAGAAACAAAGGTATCTTCCTTGGTTTGCTTGATTTGTAAACCAAGGAAAAATTTGAGTTCACCCATCATAGACATCTCAAACTTCTCTGACATTAGCCTTCCAAACTTTTCACTAAAATGGGGGTTAGTATAACCAAATATGATATCATCCACATAAATTTGGCACACAAATAATTCACCATTAACCCTTTTAGTAAAAAGTGTAGAATCAATCTTCCCAATTTCAAAGCATTTTTCAATAAGGAACTTGGTCAAGCATTTATACCATGCTCTAGGAGCTTGTTTAAGACCATAAAGAGCATTGTGAAGTTTGTAGACATGTGTAACACCCACGATGTGGCTATATATCCCATGTGTCGATGCACGACTTAGAGGCATAACCGCATGGTGGTTTAGTCGCAAGTGAGGTAATCTTCACACAATCCCATGTACTGAATAAGAAAGGGATAAAGAGTTGGCTTACAATCGCCACTTCACACAAATAAAAAATTGAACATACATCATCCAGAGTACAATCAAAGGTCCGACTATGAAACCAAAATAAAGGAAGATAACCCCAAATGTTAGATCCCCAATCGTCCCAACTGGGCACCACTACTGATCATCCGGAAAAGACACATAACAATGACCAAGATCTTCATGGAGCTCTAAACCAGCAATCTCACACCCGCGAGATCAAGACTATTGAAGCTTATGGGTAGGATAAGGTAATGAGGTGGAGCTGCAGCAAGCGCTAAGCAAATATGGTGGCTAACATACGCAAATAAGAGTGAGAAGAGAAGCAACGCAGCGGTCGAGAAGCTAGAAGTGATCAAGAAGTGATCCTGAAAATACTTACGTTCAAGCATAACACAAGATCGTGTTCACTTCCCGGACTCTGCCGAAAAGAGACCATCACGGCTACACATGTGGTTGATGCATTTTAATTAAATTAAGTGTCAAGTTCTCTACAACCGGACATTAACAAATTCCCATCTGCCACATAACCGCAGGCACGACTTTCGAAAGTTTATACCCTACAGGGGTGTCTCAACTTAGCCCATCACAAGCTCACGATCCGCGGAGACAATCCTCCATCGCGGGACACCTGATCAGACTCGGAATCCCGGTGCACAAGACATTTCGACAATGGTAAAACTAAACCAGCAAAACCGCCCGACTGTGCCGACAAATCCCGATAGGAGCTGCACATATCTCGTTCTCAGGGCACACCGGATGGGATAAGCTACGAGTAAAACCAGCCCTCAAGTTTCCTCGAGGTGGCCCCGCAGGCTGCCTGTTTCGGACCAACACTTAGAGAAGCACGGGCCCGGGGGGATTAAAATAAAGATGATCCTCGGGACCGCGACTCCCAAGGGAAAAGTAATAGGTTGTTAGGCAAATGTAAATCCAAGGTTGGGCCTTGCTGGAGGAGTTTTATTCAAAGCGAACTGTCAAGAGGGTCCCATACCCCTCATCGTGTTAGGGACGCAAAATCAAGGAACATAACACCGGTATGACGGAAACTAGGGCGGCAAGAGTGGAACAAAACACCAGGCATAAGGTCGAGCCTTCCACCCTTTACCAAGTATATAGATGCATTAATTAAATAAGAGATATTGTGATATCCCAACATATCCATGTTCCAATATGGAACAAACTTCAACTTCACCTACAACTAACAATGCTATAAGAGGGGCTGAGCAAAAGCGATAACATAGCCAAACAACAGTTTGCTAGGAAGGTGGGTTAGAGGCTCGACATGGCAATATGGGAGACATGATAAACAAGTGGAAGGTAGCGCGACATAGCGGTAGAACGAACAACTAGCAAGCAAAGATAGAAGTTATTTCGAGGGTATGGTCATCTTGCCTGAAATCCCGCAAGGAAGAAGAACGTGTCCATGAAGTAGACAAACGGACGTAGTCGAACGGGTCCTCACAAACGCAACGTTACCGAAACTAACAAGAAGAAGCAACACCGGAAAGAAGCAAACAACATGGTAAACAACCATCACATAAACATGGCATGATGCACAATCAAGTATGATGCATGTCCGGTTTAATGAGGCATGGCATGGCAAAGTCCAACAAACAGTACTACAAATTAAGTGGAGCTCAATATGCAATGAGTTGCATATTGATGAAACACCACATGACTTATTTAGTTCTCTCTCGGTTATGATGAGGACATCAATACAATTGTTACACCCACAGCCCCTGCTGCTATACATACTGGACCAATTACTAGAGCTCGTGCACGCCAACTAAATTACCAGGTACTTTCGTTTCTTGGTAATGATTCTAATGTTCATGAGAATATGATGCTGCCTAAATTGGATACATTTGTTTTGCTTACAAATGAAGGGCCTAACTTGGAGAAGGATGAACATTGGAGCAAGAACAAGCATGGAGATGATGGCATGCGCAAGGGGAACAAGAACGGAGTTACAAGTGATGATTTTAGGACTTTGAAGCCACCATAATGGGTGCATGAAGCCTTGGACGAAATATACAAGATGCCACTTCATAAATTTCGTCCCGAGGCTATTTTAGGTGCTGCGTCACCTTATTATTGGGCCAGGCCCATGTAATTTCGAAATACATAAGTATAGGCTATTTTTAGAGTCCGTATGTGTGGGGAAACAAGAGATAGGGTTGATTTCGGACCCCTCCACCAAGGGCCACGAAATTCCCCCCTCTTCCTCCATATATACAACCCTTAGGGCATCGTTTAGACTTTGGGTTTTGTTTAGATTAAAAGTTCGCCATAGCTGCAACTTCGCGTACTTCGTTTGTGTTCAACGACCAGACAAAGGCGTCACAGAACCCCACCTTGATCAATAAAGCTTTCATCTTATATTCGCAATATCCAGATTGCAATCTTAGTTTCTTGCTTGTTCTTCGTTTGCTCGCAGGAAACAGACCCACGTGGTCAGGTTGATCGTGCTCCGGCGTGGTCAATAACCTCTCGGAGTTGGTTTAGCGATTGCTAAGGCGCGACGTCCTCGCACGTTCGTAGTCGGATCGTCAAAGTCGACTTCCACCAAAGCGAAATCCACCATCTCATCGAAAGACGGGACACCTTTGCCTCTATCAAGTGGTATCAGAGCGATAAGCGGTGGTGCTAGATGGCAAGGGTGATGATGAGTATGCGGGCGATTATGAGGATGAGGTTGATCAAAATCAGATCTACGAGCAGCCACCAGCACCACCACCAGCAGGTCGACCTCAGGTATATATTCGTAATGGTAGGCCTGCACCACCACCTCAGGTACGAGATGATGTCCATATTCCTAAACTGAAATTGAATATTCCACCATTTGAGGGTAGATATGTTCCTGATATATATCTTACTTGGGAGTTAGAAACTGAACAACGATTTACATGTTTACAATATCCTGAGGAGAGACGAGTTGTTGCTGATGTTTGTGCTTTCACTAGTTTTGCATGTGTATGGTGGTCTGAACATTGTAGATTATATCCTATTCCAACTACTTGGGCTGCTTTGAAAACTGCTATGCGTACGCGTTGGGTTCCACCATATTATCAACGTGAATTGCTTCAAAAATTGCAGCGTTTAAGACAAGGGAAAAATTCTGTAGAAGAATATTATCAGGAATTACAAACTGGCATGATTAGATGTGGTATTGTTGAGGAGAATGAAGCTATGCTTGCACGTTTTCTGGGTGGATTAAATAGAGAGATTCAGACCATTCTAGACTATAAGGAGTATACTAATATCACTCGTTTATTCCATCTTGCTTGTAAAGCTGAACGTGAAGTGCAGGATCGACAAGCATTGGGGCGAACTAACTTTTCTGCAGGCCGACCTTCATCATGGACACCACGTGCATCTTCTACTTCAACTGCACCAGCACCTCCAGCCGGTGCCACCTCCAGCCGTGATACAAGAAAACAGGCACAACCACCATTATCTGCCAAGAGCGCACCTGCGGGGCCTGCACACCGTTCGTCTTCTTCCATGGCATCAACAGGGCACACAAGTGATATTATTTGTCGTCGTTGTAAGGGAGGAGGTCCTTATGCGAGGGAATGCAAATCTCCGCGTGTGATGATTGCTACCGCGGATGGTGGATATGAGTCTGCTAGTGACTATGATGAGGAGACTTTGGCTCTTATTACACGTGAAGAACATGGTGGAGATGATTCTGATCATGAGACGCAATACATGGCTCCTGAAGACGCTGACAGGTATGAATGTTTAGTTGCTCAACGTGTTTTGAGTGTGCAGATCACACAAGCTGAGCAAAATCAGAGGCACAATTTGTTCCATACCAAGGGAGTTGTGAAGGAATGTTCTGTGCGCGTCATCATAGACGGAGGGAGCTGCAACAACTTGGCTAGCATGGAGATGGTGGAGAAGCTTTCTCTCACCACAAGACCACATCCACATCCTTACTACATCCAATGGTTCAACAACAGCGGCAAGGTTAAGGTAACACGTACTGTTCGTGTGCATTTTAGTATCTCTACATATGCTGATTATGTTGATTGTGATGTGGTACCTATGCAAGCATGTTCCTTATTACTTGGTAGACCATGGCAATTTGATAAAAACTCTGTACACCATGGTAGAAACAATCACTATACTCTTGTTCATAAGGATAAAAATATTACTTTGCTTCCTATGACTCCTGATTCCATTTTGAAAGATGATATTAATAGAGCTAATAAAGCAAAACAGGAGAAGAATATGAGTGAAAATCAGATTGTGGCAAAAGAATTTGAGCAACAAATGAAGCCTAATAATAAACCATCTAGTGTTGCTTCTGAAATTAAATTGAAAAGTGCATGTTTATTTGCCACCAAATCTGATATTGATGAGCTAGATTTCAGCAAATCTGTTTGCTATGCTTTTGTGTGCAAAGAGGCATTATTTTCATTCGAGGACGTGCCTTCCTCTTTGCCTCCTGCTGTCACTAACATTTTGCAGGAGTTCGCTGACGTCTTTCCACAAGACGTGCCACCGGGATTACCGCCTATTCGAGGGATTGAGCATCAGATTGACTTAATTCCCGGTGCTTCACTACCAAACCGTGCACCATACCGTACCAATCCAGAGGAGACGAAGGAGATTATGCGTCAAGTACAAGAGCTTCTCGACAAAGGTTATATATGCGAATCCCTTAGTCCTTGTGTTGTTCCTATTATTCTAGTGCCGAAAAAGGATGGTACATCACGTATGTGTGTTGATTGTAGAGGCATTAATAATATTACTATTCGTTATCGTCATCCTATTCCTAGGCTCGATGATATGCTTGATGAATTGAGTGGCTCTACAACATTCTCCAAAGTTGATTTGCGTAGTGGATACCATCAAATTCGTATGAAGTTGGGGGATGAATGGAAAACAGCATTTAAAACTAAGTTTGGATTATATGAGTGGTTAGTCATGCCTTTTGGGTTAACTAATGCGCCTAGTACTTTCATGAGACTAATGAACGAAGTTTTACGTGCTTTCATTGGACGATTTGTGGTAGTCTATTTTGATGATATACTGATTTATAGCAGATCTTTGGAAGAACATTTGGAACATTTACGTGCTGTTTTTATTGCTCTACGTGATGCACGTTTGTTTGGTAACCTTGGGAAGTGCACCTTTTGCACCGACCGAGTATCTTTTCTTGGCTATGTTGTTACTCCACAGGGAATTGAAGTTGACAAAGCCAAGGTTGAAGTTATTGAGAGTTGGCCGCAGCCCAAATCGGTCACACAAGTGAGGAGTTTTCTTGGCCTCGCCGGATTCTATAGGCGTTTTGTGAGAGATTTCAGCACCATTGCTGCACCTCTCAACGAGCTTACAAAGAAGGATGTGCCTTTTGTTTGGGGTACCGCACAGGAAGAAGCCTTCACGGTATTGAAAGATAAGTTGACACATGCTCCTTTACTCCAACTTCCTGATTTTAATAAGACTTTTGAGCTTGAATGTGATGCTAGTGGAATTGGATTAGGAGGTGTGTTATTACAAGATGTCAAACCTGTTGCATACTTTTCTGAAAAATTGAGTGGGCCTAGTCTGAATTATTCTACTTATGATAAAGAATTATATGCTCTTGTTCGGACTTTAGAAACATGGCAACATTATTTATGGCCCAAAGAATTTGTTATACATTCTGATCATGAATCTTTGAAACATATTAAAAGTCAAGCTAAACTGAATCGTAGACATGCTAAATGGGTTGAATTCATTGAGACTTTCCCTTATGTCATTAAACACAAGAAGGGAAAAGAAAATGTTATTGCTGATGCATTGTCTCGTCGCTATACTATGCTTTCACAACTTGACTTCAAAATATTTGGTTTGGAGACCATCAAAGATCAATATGTGCATGATGCTGATTTTAAAGATGTAATGCAGAATTGTAAAGAAGGAAGAATGTGGAACAAGTTTGTCGTTAACGATGGATTTGTGTTTCGTGCTAACAAGCTATGCATTCCAGCTAGCTCCATTCGTCTTTTGTTGCTGCAGGAGGCGCATGAAGGAGGATTAATGGGACACTTTGGCGTGAAGAAGACGGAGGACGTACTTGCTACACATTTCTTTTGGCCAAAGATGAGACGGGATGTTGAGCGTTTTATTGCTCGATGCACTACATGTCAAAAAGCTAAGTCATGACTCAATCCTCATGGTTTATATATGCCTTTGCCTGTACCTAGTGTTCCTTGGGAGGATATATCTATGGACTTTGTTTTAGGTTTACCTCGAACAAAGAAGGGGAGGGATAGCATATTTGTTGTCGTGGATAGATTCTCGAAATTGGCACACTTTATACCATGTCATAAAAGCGATGATGCTGTTAATGTTGCTGATTTGTTCTTTCGTGAAATTATTCGCTTGCATGGTGTGCCAAATACTATTGTTTCAGATCGTGATACTAAATTTCTTAGCCACTTTTGGAGATGTTTATGGGCTAAGTTGGGGACTAAACTGCTTTTTAGTACTACTTGTCACCCCCAAACTGATGGACAAACTGAAGTAGTCAATAGAACGTTGTCTACTATGCTTAGGGCTGTTTTGAAGAATAATAAGAAAATGTGGGAGGAATGCTTGCCTCATATTGAATTTGCTTATAATCGTTCATTGCATTCTACTACTAAGATGTGCCCTTTTGAAGTTGTGTATGGTTTCCTACCTCGTGCACCTATTGATTTGTTGCCTCTTCCATCTTCGGAGAAGGTTAATTTTGATGCTAAACAACGTGCTGAATTGATTTTAAAAATGCATGAGTTAACTAAGGAAAACATTGAGCGTATGAATGCTAAATATAAACTTGCTGGAGATAAGGGTAGAAAACATGTTGTGTTTGCACCTGGAGATCTTGTTTGGTTACATTTGCGTAAGGATAGATTTCCTGATTTGCGCAAATCAAAGCTAATGCCACGTGCTGATGGTCCCTTTAAGGTGTTAGAGAAAATAAATGATAATGCATATAAACTTGAACTGCCTGGAGATTTTGGGGTTAGTCCCACTTTTAACATTGCAGATTTGAAGCCTTATTTGGGTGAGGAAGATGAACTTCCGTCGAGGACGACTTCATTTCAAGAAGGGGAGGATGATGAGGACATCAATACAATTGTTACACCCACAGCCCCTGCTGCTATACATACTGGACCAATTACTAGAGCTCGTGCACGCCAACTAAATTACCAGGTACTTTCGTTTCTTGGTAATGATTCTAATGTTCATGAGAATATGATGCTGCCTAAATTGGATACATTTGTTTTGCTTACAAATGAAGGGCCTAACTTGGAGAAGGATGAACATTGGAGCAAGAACAAGCATGGAGATGATGGCATGCGCAAGGGGAACAAGAACGGAGTTACAAGTGATGATTTCAGGACTTTGAAGCCACCATAATGGGTGCATGAAGCCTTGGACGAAATATACAAGATGCCACTTCATAAATTTCGTCCCGAGGCTATTTTAGGTGCTGCGTCACCTTATTATTGGGCCAGGCCCATGTAATTTCGAAATACATAAGTATAGGCTATTTTTAGAGTCCGTATGTGTGGGGAAACAAGAGATAGGGTTGATTTCGGACCCCTCCACCAAGGGCCACGAAATTCCCCCCTCTTCCTCCATATATACAGCCCTTAGGGCATCGTTTAGACTTTGGGTTTTGTTTAGATTAAAAGTTCGCCATAGCTACAACTTCGCATACTTCGTTTGTGTTCAACGACCAGACAAAGGCGTCACAGAACCCCACCTTGATCAATAAAGCTTTCATCTTATATTCGCAATATCCAGATTGCAATCTTAGTTTCTTGCTTGTTCTTCGTTTGCTCGCAGGAAACAGACCCTCGTGGTCAGGTTGATCGTGCTCCGGCGTGGTCAATAACCTCTCGGAGTTGGTTTAGCGATTGCTAAGGCGCGACGTCCTCGCACGTTCGTAGTCGGATCGTCAAAGTCGACTTCCACCAAAGCGAAATCCACCATCTCATCGAAAGACGGGACACCTTTGCCTCTATCAGGTTATGTACCCAACAATATTAAATGTTGTTAAACATGGCAAGAGGGTGAACATACATGAACTACCTATCTAGGCAAGTTCAAATGAGGCCGGAAACAACAAGCAACAATTCCGGAAAATCCCCATGAGCATATTTCAAATTTGGTACTGTTCTGCCCCATAGACAATTTTAGAGTTGTTAAACATGCAAAGTAAGTACACCATGATAATCTATGCATTTTTCTACCCCATTTACATATATAATTTATTTAAAACCAAGTATAGTTAATTAGTTATGAAATAAAGCATTTTAACATGGCATTATGCAAAATAAACACAAAGATCATTTTAAACATTTTAAACATGCATGAAAGCAGCATATTATGAAACTAGACGAAAATCTAAGCATTTTACATATATAATGTTTTTACATGTGATGCATGGTTGGTGAGTTAGGATATGCATGAAGCTTAGGGGGTTTTCTGCAAAACTGGTAAACTCTGGAATAATTGCTAAAATCGCAGAGCCGAAATAATATGACATGGGCCGAATCTGGTGGAACTGGGCTGCTCACATCGGGCCTCAGGGAGATGGCAGATCTAGGCCTCGGCCTGGTTTGGTGGAGAGGGAGGCCGACAGGGGCACGCTGGGCCGACCTGCTTGTGGCCCACTCGGTCGCTGGAGCTCGGGAGGTTGGGCAGGCGCTGCGAGCGGGCTCAGTGTGCGGCATCTCGCCGGGAAGCAGAGCGGCAGCGCGAGTGCAGGACTGGCCGGTGACGAGTAGGCGATGCAGGACGAACACAGGAGAAGCAGATCCGACCGGAATGCTCCAGATCTTGGCGGCGGCGGAGGCAGGACGGTGGCTGCTGCTGCGGTGGTGCTCCCATGGATGTCCTACAGAACGGGAGGGAGAGAGAGGGAACGTGAGAGGGAAGACGAGGGAGAACAAGAAGGAGGAGGAGAGGAACAGGGCAGGGGGGGTCCAACCTGGGTGGTCTCCGGTGGTGGCTCCGGCAAGGCCGCCGGTGAGTACGGGGTCAGGCGACGCCAGGAGCTCGATCGAGAGCTCCTCTCCTCGATCTCGCTTGGGTTGTAACATCCCAAAGTTCTAAATTTTGGAATGTTATATTAAATAAATATTTATGATTGTTTGTTTGATTATTGTGTGACTGATTGTGTGAAATTTAGTGGCATTTTGAAATTTCAGAGGCATTTGAATTTTATTTGAATTTGGATTCAACTTGGCCTTCGAAATTTATTCCGTATACCCCTGACAAATACTTGTTTAAACGTATGAGAGAAGCTAACATGACACTCCAAAAATTCAGGAGAAATTAATGCCAAAAGTTTTTGAATTTAAATTGGAGTTTATTTGGAATTAAAAAAAATGTTTTTCCTTAAGTTTGGATTTTGCCTCTGGAAAAATGTACACGGTGTAGGATTTATTTTTCTGAGTTTTTAGATATATATATGTCCTATACAAATGTATTTTTGTTTTCTCTCTGTATATATATATATATATATATATATTTCTTTCTTTTGACTTTATTTCAAAAAAAATGCCTCAGCCGGGCGCCAGGCCAGCGAGGCCCAGCCACAGGCCAGGTGAGGCCAGCGCTAACAAGGCCGAGCCCCAGGCCAACCGCCCCAGCACCCCCACGTGCAAAAAAAGAAGGAAAAAGGAGATCGAGCGCCCCACGCCCTCTCCCCTCATTCGCTCTCCCCTCCCTCACGTAACCCTCCCCCCCTCGTTGACTTCCCACCTGGCGCATGGGCCCCACCTCTTCTTTCTTTTTCTCCACGAAGAACAGAACTCCACGCGTTCACGCTCCCGCCGCCGCCGCCACGTCCGATCCTCTTGGAAACCCTACCCCGAGTCGATCCCTTCCCCAAGCCTCATGTCCTATAAATACCCGAGGCTGTCCTCTCCCATTTCCCTTTGAAAACCCTCGCCAAAACCCACCGTGTCACGCGACCTCATCGTTTGGATCTCGCCGGAGTTCACGCGGTTCACCGGTCGTTTTCGACGCTTGTAAGTATCCTCGAAACCTTTCCTTCCATAGCCAACTATCCCTCGTTGTTGCGAATCTGTTTGACATGTTTCGGATGTCTAGGAAACACCGGAGCCACCGCCTCGAGCTTGCAACGCTGCCGGAGTTCATCCAGAGCACGAGAGTTTACGGCGACGCCCGCTCGACCCCGACGTCCCTTCGCCTCACCATCCACAGAAAATCGGACGCCCTCGACCTTCGGCATCGCCTGGACATCCTCGCCAACGCCGCCGACAACCGGAGCCTCGCCACCCACCGGCCTCTTCTTCCTTGCCACACACGTTGTTCTTCTCTTTATTTTTTTGACAGCTCACACACGTTGTTCTTCTCTGTAAGCACGAGCGCATCTCCTCTGTTCGTTTTTTTTTCTTCTTTAGATTGAACCGTTAAGTTAGATTAGATCGGTTTAGTAGAACTTCGGTATACTTCGGTTAAGTTACGGTTTAGTCTAGACCGGACCGATCGGTTTTTTTAGTTATTCGCACACGCAGGCTTCTGTTAAGTTGAGCCTGAGCGCTGTATAACATCAGATCGCACAACCCTTAGGCCCAAGAGCGCCTATTTTTGTTTTTTTTATGTAATTTCGTTTCTGTTTTTAAAACAGAATAGTTTCAATATTAGATATTCTATATCTTTTATGTTTTATATCCAAATTGAGTGATTCTTTTTGCATTGTGTCACAAATTTGTTGAAGTTTCTGTTTGTGTACTTAGTTTTCAAATTTGAGTAGTGTAAAGTTGAGTTTGATGAAATTTGTTCAAATCACTATTTTGGTCGTATCTTGAGTTTTATTAAATATTTTTGATTGATTCCTTTTGCTACTGTTTTGTTATTGTTTGGTTTATCTAGTAGAATATATTTATTTATTTTAATTTATTTTTAAATTAGATTTTTAGGCAAAACAGTACTGTTTTAGTTCTACTTTTGTTTTAACCTTTTCTTTATAGTTTTAATTGTTTTTAAATTATTTCTTTTTGTCACTTTTGACAAATTTAGTTTGTTTCTGTTATTTAACTGTAGACAATTTTATTCTTATTTTTTTAAAAAAAATTGTTAGTTTTGTATTTAAACTTGTATAGGTCATAGTTAGAGTTTTATAAAAGCTTTTTATTTGTTTCTTTTTGCAAATAAAGTTTTATGGAAAATACTTTTTGTTAACTTAGTTGTTTTACTTTTTATTTTTAGTTAATTTATTAGTTTAGTATTTTCTTTGTTAGATTTTGCTTAGGACAAAACTATTTTTGTAGTTAAGGCAAAAGGTTTTCCTAGTAGGTTCTTTATAGTTTTCCGCTATTAGTTCTTTCGATGTGCTATTTGTTTTGTGTTGGGTTTTCTTATTGGGTTTTCTTTTGATTGTTAGATTTGCTTGCTAGAATGCTTGCTTATGTGAATGTCTTGTTTGTTATTATAGATTTCATCGGAGAGTTGCGAATAGTCCTATCAAGTTAGTTTCGAGAGCGTTGTTATCTTCATCAACCTACCAGTCAAGTTCACTTTGACCATGTTTTTCATACCTATGTTTTATTTGCATGTAGTAGCACCTTTTCAATAATCCCGCCAGTAGTGATATTGATATCTTGTAGTTGAGTAGAATGCATGAGGTAGGAACCCATCTCCCTGTTATCAAGCCCGGGACGTTATATAGTTTTAATGCTACGCTATAGTAGACGGGGTTTGGTATGAGTGCATGGGAATGGTGTGAGAATGAAGGACTTTACGTCAAAGACGACAACTTCATGATGGCATCTGCAAGGACTGCATCTTCAGGACTCCTCAAGATTTCGAGACTCGAGACAAGAATTCAATACACACTACTGGGTGAAGGACGGTTGACGGACACCCTGGAGAAACCAGTGGTTGGCTGGGATGCATGGAGAAGCGCCATGACATCTTGCGGAAAGCTTCACCCAGACTCAAAGAGACGGAAGAATACTTCATGCCCGGAAGCTTATCTGTGCAACCGCAAGTCACTATGGGCTCTGGCTTGGTTGACCTTAGTTGGGACTCTGGCTGGGACGGTGCTAGCAGATGTAGAACTATGTTAGGAATGGATGAGCACCGGACAGTGGTCAGAGGAACTCTTCGGAAGACCATGTTTCGGTCATCTTGTTCTCAAACACCCTGAAGTGCGAGAATGTAAAGAGAGGGATCGAATCTTGCGGGTAAAGTGTACAAACCTCTGCAGAGGGTTAAAAACCTAATCGATTAGCCGTGACCCCGGTTACGGACAATTTGAGCCTCTGGACTTGGATCTATCTCAGAACTCTCAACACCGGACTGATAATTTAATTGTGGGCAACTTATGATGATTTGGGTATGAGACATCGGTTGGCAGAACCATGTTATGACAGAAAACTCCATAGTACAGACTCCTGATATTCCTTTGTTGTAGGGAAAATAAAACCAGCTTTTATGCAAACAAAACTCAGATACAGAGCCACAAAGCCATATTGCATATAGTATAGTTTATCATTTGTTTTCTCTTATTGTGATCTTGCCGGTACATTCAATGTACTGACCTACACGGCTGCAACGTATCATGTTGCAGATATTTCTTCAACGAGTAAGAGTTACGATACAGGGTTACGGTCTACACTCAACTTGCCGATGGCGTTGATGGGACTCCACACCCGATTGTTTGTTTCCGCTGAGACATATGAGGTATATATATCAGTTTTACGTTATTTATACATGTGATTGCACTTTGATATATACATTGATGTACTGTGTGTGCCAGCTGCCAGCATACCGATCCAGGGATGGCACAGATACACAGAGGCTTGACCGTCTGAGGTCGGGTCGCTACATGGGTAGGAGGAGGACGAATGGTGGCGGCGCGGCACGGGCGCCTTGGGCCCAGATCAGCCCAGGGCGGGCCACAGATGGGCTTCCAGGGCCCCGGCGAAGTGGGGGAGCTGGGGCGCGATGTGGCTTGCGCCGATTGGTTCGAAGGTGATTGAGAGGTGAGGTGGCGCGATGTGGTTGGCTGCGGGGGTGCTGGCGGTGGTGCCAAGTGGCGGAGGTGGGTTCGCCGGCGCGGATTTGGAGGAGGGAAGCGGCGGCTGGCTATGGAAAACAAGGAAGGGTTAGGTAGGTGGCCAAAATGGCACGGGGGGACGTTTATTTATAGCAAGGGGGCTAGGGTTAGGGGGTTTAGAGGGGTTTGAGGACGTCACGGAGCCCTCCGATCGCGATCGAACGGTTTCGAATGCGAGGAGGGGTTAGGTGGGCTGTGCTAGAGAGAGATGGGCTGAGAAGAAAGGAGAGAGAGAGGCCCGGCAGCAGTTTCGAAGACCGAGAACGTCCGACGTTTGACCGACTATATTGTCGCCATAGTTATCCGTTGGGGCATCAAACGAACTCTGAATGCGATGAAATTTGACAGGCGTTCTATCTACACTATAATAAGACCGCACACCAACTTTTATCCCATTCCGAGAACATTTTCTGGCCACTTATAAAATAATATTTTGGAGGTGTCACGGGCGCGTGCAAGTGTGTTTGGGCTCAGAACGGACAACTGAAGGAACGGGGAGAAACCGGACGGATGCAAGTTTTGAAAACATGATGATGCAATGCACATGATGACATGGCAAGATGCAACACGCAAGCAAAAGACATGGCAATGACAGCGAATAATTGGAAGACACCTGGCGCATCAGTCTCGGGGTGTTACAACACTCCACCACTACAAGAGGATCTCATCCCGAGATCTCGGATGGCACCGAAGAGAAACAGAAGAGGAAGAGAAGAGGTAAAACTAAGTTGCTTCTTGGACAAACGAGTGAAACCACGAACCTTGAGATGTTGACAAATTGAAAGAAAGAATACAACGAAGATGAACAAAGTTGAAAACACTCCGTTTGAAAAAAGGAACAAGGAACATTACTAGAATCTTGTAGGTTGAAAGTCATGAAACAAGAGCTCATGGATGTCAAAAGAATTTAAAAACCACTCTGGTTAAAACAAGATGGAGAAGGAATAGGAACAAAATAATTCGGACATCACTCCGACTGAAAATGGAAGGAATTAGAATCATGGGAAGATTGGATGATACTTGACAAAATCGACAACACACTACCTCCAAAGCAATAAAAGAATGGCACAAAGGGTAAGAAAGATTTCAGACAACACTCTGATTGAGAAGGGAGGCAAAACTTGATAATATGATAGAACTTGAATGGAGGACACGACACTGCGGTTAACTGGGCAAGCAAGAAAATAACACGATCTTGACAAAACAAGGTGACTGGTGAAGAGAGCAACATCACAATGACTCCGGAACAAAAGAATAGAAGCTAGATCATTAGGAAGAAAGAAAGTAGAAGAAAATGGTAACTTCTACCACCAATGAATTTGAAAGCATCCTTAGAAAGAAGGATTGAATGGAGTTATTGAAAATTAAACAACAAAAGAATAAGGTTGTTGTGGGCTTATGGAAAACATCTCAAAACTGAGGTGAAATTCTGCCACTTACGAAATCAATTGCTTGCTTCAGAGCAACGAAGAGATGAAAACTCCTTTCATCGCGAGAATAGGAGGAAACTTGGATTATTGATAAGCACCACAATAGCAACATTCCTTAGGGAAGGCTTTAGGTGAAATATAACCCAAGATTACTCCAACAAAGAGATTGATGGATTGAGAAGTGATCATGCTCGAAGAAATTGATGGGTTTAACTATCTCATACTTGACAACTGTTGAATCATGACACACGAAGGGAAATTGTCAAGAGTGACATAACACCACCTCAAAATATAAGATAGGAAGAATTGCACTTTGGAATGCAAGATGAAGAAGGCTTGAACTCCTCAAAACAAAACATGTGTTGAGCTCCATGTTTATTTGAGAGTATAGCTTGGCAGACCTTAGCTTCGAGAGAAATCTTGAAGAACAATTGAAGAATGAAAGGAATCCTTGACGAACAACCATGTAGAGCCTCCATGAAGAAGTCCGGTAATAAAAGGATGATAGAAAGAAAGAGAAGTTGAAAACACAAGGTGAAGCCTTGCAATGATTTAGATGGATCTTCGGGACGAAATAATTGAGAGAGCTTTGAACTTCGAAAAGAAAAGATGAAGCATCTCAAACCGAGAATGTGATATGATGAACAACTCCGGAAAGAAGAAATTAATCACTTGGATGAAACAAGAATAAGAATTAAGTTATGCTTATCCTTCATCAATTTAAGTTGATGACAAGCAGTGGATTTGGCATACTACTTATTGTCGTAGAAAGGATTAAGATAGATATAGCGGAAACTTGAGAAAAGACTTCAATGAACCACCGTTAGGATTTGAAAGAACGAATGAATTGATATGATAACCAAGGAATATAACTCTTGAATGAACCACCGTAAGAATTGAAAATGAACGGAGATACATGAGAGAATTTAGATACAAGTGAACGAAGAGATCCTGAGTTGATTAGATCATACTTGAATGATGCACCGGTATGATTTGGAGAACGAGAGCTGAAAAGCTGAGAATGAATAATTCTAAGATGATGGGCTCTAGAGAATCAGACTGAAAAGACTCCTAAATTGCTCCGGATGGGTGAAAAGAATTCTCACAATTGAAAACAATTATGAGAGGATGGCATAACGCTAGAACCATGAATCTTCGAGAGAACGGACCAAGATTTAGAGGAAACACTTCTTCAGGCTTCAAATGCAAAGAATGACCATGAGAAACACCGCCACAAACTGTTGAGACACTCCGGAATAATGAAGAATATAAAGATCTAATCAACAATGAAAAGAATTTGAAAGATCTTCGAAAAAGACATATGACTGATGATAATTCATTCTTACGTCAACTTTGAAAGAATTTGAGAAGCTCTGGGAAAAATAGAAGACTCAGGTAAGATCCTGGGAAAAGACCTGTGGCTTAGGGCCCACTCAAAAGAAACACCGTTGAATGATTTAAAAGATAGATTGCGCCGGTTGAATTAAATGGCTTGAATATGATAACATCCTCGAAATAGCTTGAAAGGATTACGAATAGAAACTTGGATCTTCTGTGATATCTTCAGCGCTCCAGATAAACAAGAATAGCAAGAAGTGGATGATTAAGAGGTGCACCGGCATGAGAAAACATTTGAAACAAAGAAAAAGATATGATCAACACCGAAAGTTTGAATTGAATCCACCGGAGAAGAAAAGAGAACGAAGAATGATGAACTTGAAGCTCCGTTAGTATCTTCCTAAGGATAACCGGATAAGAACATTTATTGAAATGAATGAAGAGACTTCACATGAATAAAATGGATAGTTGATTTGATATCTCTGAGACCTTGAAGAAAAGGGTGGGAGGGCGGGAAAAACAAAGGCAACTTGGGATGGATGAAACAAACACCGTTGAGAAAACTTAGAGTTGATCTTGCGGATGTTGAAATGATCGGATCCACTTGAAGAGAAACATGCTGGTTGGAAAAGAATTGGCATGACCATCTCGATGATCGAAAAGAATTAGCACTCCAATATAAATATGAGAACACCATTTAGGAAAAAGGTATGGATTCAACACTTGACATTGAAGCAACTCGGATACCGCAACTCAAAACAAAACAAAGGATTTGGCTTACAGAATAAGCCAGAAACAAACATATGATAGATCCCATATCGTATCATGTGTCTGTTGGAAATATATCCTACAAGATACTTGAATTCCCACCTATAAACTCCCGAAACTTTCTGGTTATGCAATCTGGTGTTGGGGATACAGGGGAAGCATAATATCTCACCCAAACTAACAATCCCTACATCCAGCTGTATCCATCCTTCAACACATAACCAAGAAACCTTCGAAAATCATGTACCTCAACCTTAGAAAAAGAATCTGTTATACGGGTTATCGCAATACTCCCGAACTCCCGCCCCAGTACTGGGTGGCGTCGAGGTTATCTCACCAACAACTGCATAAAAGAGATTTCAATGGCGGCGAAACTCAGGTATTCTGGAACTGCAATGATAAAATTGTGACGACAACACCTTGGAGCTCAACTCCCCGGGACACTACCACAACCCCTAAATGTCAGGAGGCACCAAGAACAATGTTCTCGTCACAAGAATATCAAAACGATTCCAAGATACCTGCGTGATCCTAAAAAAATTCGTGAAATTTGAGGAGAGGAAAGTCAAAACATCTACGTCAAGAGGCCTCACCAGAGCGACGAAGGGACTGAGGAGTAAAAAAGAATCCTACTCTCTGATATATATAATCCTAAGACTCAAAACATTTTTGTTCTAGACTCAACAACTTCAGCGATTCAATCAAACAGGGGGCTCCTAAGTCGGGGATGGCTCTGATTACCGACATATAACACCCACGATGCGGCTATATCTCCCACGTGTCGAGCACGACTTAGAGGCATAACCGCATGGTGGTTTAGTCGCAAGTGGGGTAATCTTCACACAATCCCATGTACTGAATAAGAAAGGGATAAAGAGTTGGCTTACAATCGCCACTTCACACAAATAACAAGTTAAACATACATCATCCAGAGTACAATCAAAGGTCCGACTACGGAACCAAAATAAAGGAAGATAACCCCAAATGCTAGATCCCCGATCGTCCCAACTGGGCACCACTAGTGATCATCCGGAAAAGACACATAACAACGACCAAGATCTTCATCGAGCTCCCATTTCAGCTCGATTGCGTCACTTGCACTGGTATCATCGACACCTGCAACTGTTTGGAAGTATCCGTGAGTCACGAGGACTCTACAATCTCACACCCGCGAGATCAAGACTATTTAAGCTTATGGGTACGATAATGTAATGAGGTGGAGCTGTAGCAAGCGCTAAGCAAATATGGTGGCTAATGATACATCTCCAACGTATCTATAATTTGTTTTGTTCCATGCTAATATATTATCAACCTTGGATGTTTTATATGCTATTTTATATTATTTTTGGGACTAACCTATTAACCTAGAGCCCAGTGCAAGTTTCTGTTTTTTCGTTGTTTTTTAGTAACGCAGAAAAGGAAAACCAAGCGGAATCCAATTGACCCGAAATTTCACGGAGATCATTTTTGGACCAGAAGAAGCCCACTGAGTACCGGAGGTAGGCCAGAAGAGCCCCGAGGCCACCACGAGGGTGGGGGCACGCCCTACCCCCCTAGGCGTGCCCCCTGCCTCGTGACCACCTCGGGGACCCCCTAACTTGTCCCCGACTCAAACACCTCTTATATAACTCAAAACTTCCAGAAATAAACCTATATCCGGAGTTCCGCTGCCATGAGCCTCCGTACCTACCGAAAACCAATCCAGACCCATTCCGGCACCCTGCCGAAGGCGGGAATCCCTCTCCGGTGGCCATCTTCATCGTCCCAGCGCTCTCCATAACGAGGAGGGAGTAGTTCTCCATTGGGGCTGAGGGTATGTACCAGTAGCTATGTGTTTGATCTTTCTCTCTCTCTCTCTCTCTCTCTCTCTCTCTCGTGTTCTTGATTCAGAACAATCTTGATGTATCGCGAGCTTTGCTACTATAGTTGGATCTTATGATGTTTCTCCCCCTCTACTCTCTTGTAATGGATTGAGTTTTCCCTTTGAAGTTATCTTATTGGATTGAGTCTTTAAGGATTTGAGAACACTTGATGTATGTCTTGCATGTGCTTATCTATGGTAACAATGGGATATCACGTGATCCACTTGATGTATGTTTTGGTGATCAACTTGCGAGTTCCGTGACCTCGTGAACTTATGCATAGGGGTTGCCACACGTTTTCATCTTGACTCTTCGGTAGATACTTTGGGGCACTCTTTAAAGTTCTTTGTGTTGGTTGAATAGATGAATCTGAGATTGTGTGATGCATATCGTATAATCATACCCACGGATACTTGAGGTGACATTGGAGTATCTAGGTGACATTAGGGTTTTGGTTGATTTGTTTCTTAAGGTGTTATTCTAGTACGAACTCTAGGATAGATCCATCAGAAAGGATAACTTTGAGGTGGTTTCATACCCTACCATAATCTATTCGTTTGTTCTCCGCTATTAGTGACTTTGGAGTGACTCTTTGTTGCATGTTGAGGGATAGTTCTATGATCCAATTATGTTATTATTGTTGAGAGGACTTGCACTAGTGAAAGTATGAACCCTAGGCCTTATTTCCTAGCATTGCAATACTGTTTGTGCTCACTTTTATCATTAGTTACCTTGCTGTTTTTATATTTTCAGATTACAAAAACCTATATCTACCATCCATATTGCACTTGTATCACCATCTCTTCGCCGAACTAGTGCACCTATACAATTTACCATTGTATTGGGTGTGTTGGGGACACAAGAGACACTTTGTTATTTGGTTGTAGGGTTGTTTGAGACAGACCATATTCATCCTACGCCTCCCACGGATTGATAAACCTTAGGTCATCCACTCGAGGGAAATTTGCTACTGTCTTACAAACCTCTACACTTGGAGGCCCAACAACGTCTACAAGAAGAAGGTTGTGTAGTAGACATCAAGCTCTTTTCTGGCGTCGTTGCCGGGGAGGTGAGTGCTTGCAGGTAAATCTTTAGATCTTGCAATCGAATCTTTTAGTTTCTTGTTTTATCACTAGTTTAGTTTATAAAAGAAAACTACAAAAAATGGCATTAAGGTTGCCGCATATGCTTCATCTTTTTAATGTCTTTCGTGAAAATAAGGATTCCGATAATTGTGCCAAAGTGTTAGAAGAAGAATGCATTAAAATGTTTGGCACTAAATATTTGAATGATGAGCATGATTGCAATGTTGTTAGTATGAATTCCTCGAATATCCATGATGCTAATGATATTCAAAGCCACAAGCTTGGGGATGCTATGTTTGATGAAGATGATATTTTTTTCTCCCCCAAGTTTTGATGAGAAAATTTATTATGATGATAGCATGCCTCCTATTTACGATGATTATTGTGATGACACATATTCTATAAAGAATAATGATAACCATGAAACTTGTCATCATGATTTTAATTTTCAATTGGATTATGCCTCACATGATAGTTATTTTGTTGAGTTTGCTCCCACAATTATGAATGAGAAGGATTTTGCTTATGTGGAGAGTAGTAAATTTTCTATGCTTGTAGATCATGAAAAGAATGCTTTATGTGATGCTAACATTGTTGAATTCATTCATGATGCTACTGAAAATTATTATGAGGGAGGAACATATGCTTGTAGGAATTGCAATAATATCAATTTTCCTCTCTATGTGCTTAAAGTTTTGAAGTTATGCTTGTTTTGCCCTCCTATTCTAGTTGATTATTGTTCCCATAAATTGTTTTCTCACAAAATCCCTATGCATAGGAAGTGGGTTAGACTTAAATGTGCTAGTCATATTCTTCATGATGCTCTCTTTATGCTTCAATTCTTATCTTTTATGTGAGCATCATTGAAATCATCATGCCTAGCTAGGGGAGTTAAACGTTAGCGCTTGTTGGGAGGCAGCCCATTTTTTATTTTGTTCCTGTTTAGTAATAAATAATTCATCTAGCCTCTCTTTAGATGTGGTTTTTTGTATAACCTTTGGGAAGACTTGGGTGATGTCTTTGCGATCTTGCTGTAAAAAACAGAAACTTTTGCGCTCACGAGATTAGCTGCCATTTTTTACTGGATAGTGCATTCAGGTTAATTCTTTTTGAAGATGATTAATAGACAAATTAATCAGGTCCACCAACTTATTTCAGATTTTTTCGGGTGACATAAGTATTCGAAACCTCCAGATTGCTACAGAATGTTCTGTTTTTGACAGATTCTGTTTTCATTGTGTTGTTTGCTTATTTTGATGAATCTATGAGTAGTATCGGGGGGTATGAACCATAGAGAAGTTGGAATATAGTAGATATTACACCAATATGAATTTATAATGAGTTAACAAAAGTACAAAAGTGGTGATTTATTTTCTTATACTAACGGAGCTTACAAGTTTTCTGTTAAGTTTTGTGTTTTGAAGTTTTCAAGTTTTGGGTAAAGATTCGATGGACTATGGAATAAGGAGTGGAAAGAGCCTAAGCT
The DNA here is from genome assembly GCF_018294505.1 of Triticum aestivum. Lineage (NCBI taxonomy): Eukaryota > Viridiplantae > Streptophyta > Magnoliopsida > Poales > Poaceae > Triticum > Triticum aestivum. The sequence continues at coordinate 328,812,724 of NC_057797.1, forward strand.
TGGGGATTCCCAAGGCACCCCAAGGCAATATTCAAGGACAACCAAGAGCTTAAGCTTGGGGATGCCCCGGATGGCATCCCCTCTTTCGTCTTCGTTCATCGGTAACTTTACTTGGAGCTATTTTTTTATTCACCACATGATATGTGTTTTGCATGGAGCGTCATTTTATTTTATTTTGTTTTTCTTGCTGATTTAATAATATAACAAGATCTGAAATTCTTAAATGTGAGAGAGTCTTCACACAGTTGCATAATTATTCAACTACTCATTGATCTTCACTTATATCTTTTGGAGTAGTTGGGCATTTGCTCTAATGCTTCACTTATATCCTTTTAGAGCACGGCGGTGGTTTTATTTTGACGAAATAGATGAACTCTCATGCTTCAATTATATTATTTTAAGAGTCTTAAACAGCATGGGTAATTTTCTTAGGTTACGAATTTATTCCTAATATGATGGGCATCCAAGAGGGATATAATAAAAACTTTCATATAGAGTCCATTGAATACTATGAGAAGTTTGATACTTGATGATTGTTTTGAGATATGAAGATGGTGATATTAGAGTCATTCTAGTTGAGTAGTTGTGAATTTGAGAGATACTTGTGTTAAAGTGTGTGATTCCCATAGCATGCACGTATGGTGAATCGTTATGTGATGAAATCGGAGCATGATTTATTTAGTGATTGTCTTCCTTATGAGTGGCGGTCGGGGACGAGCGATGGTATTTTCCCACCAATCTATCCCCCTGGGAGCATGCGCGTAGTACTTCGTTTTGATGACTAATAGATTTTTGCAATAAGTGTATGAGTTCTTTATGACTAATGTTGAGTCCATGGATTATACGCACTCTCATCCTTCCACCATTGCTAGCCTCTCTAGTACCGCACAACTTTTGCCGGTACCGTAAACCCACCATATACCTTCCTCAAAACAGCCACCATACCTACCTATTATGGCATTTCCATAGCCATTCCGAGATATATTTCCATGCAACTTTCCACCGTTCCATTTATTATGACACGCTCCATCATTGTCATATTGCTTTGCATGATCATGTAGTTGACATCGTATTTGTGGCAAAGCCACCATTCATAATTCTTTCATACATGTCACTCATGAGTCATTGCACATCCCGGTACACCACCGGAGGCATTCATATAGAGTCATATTTTGTTCTAAGTATTGAGTTGTAATTCTTGAGTTGTAAGAAAATAAAAGTGTGATGGTCATCATTATTAGAGCATTGTCCCATGTGAGGAAAGGATGATGGATACTATGATTCCCCCCACAAGTCGGGATGAGACTCCGGACAAAAAATAAAAAAAGATAAAAAAGAGGCCATAAAAAAGATAAGGCCCAAAGAAACAAAAAAATGAGAGAAAAAGAGAGAAGGGGCAATGCTACTATGCTTTTACCACACTTGTGCTTCAAAGTAGCACCGTGATCTTCATGATAGAGAGTCTCCTATGTTGTCACTTTCATATACTAGTGGGAATATTTCATTATAGAACTTGGCTTGTATATTCCAATGATGGGCTTCCTCAAAATGCCCTAGGTCTTCGTGAGCAAGCAAGTTGGATGCACACCCACTTAGTTTCTTTTTGAGCTTTCATACACTTATAGATCTAGTGCATCTGTTGCATGGCAATCCCTACTCACTCACATTGATATCTATTGATGGGCATCTCAATAGCCCGTTCATATGCCTAGTTGATGTGAGACTATCTTCTCCTTTTTGTCTTCTCCACAACCACCATTCTATTCCACCTATAGTGCTATGTCCATGGCTCACGCTCATGTATTGAGTGAAGATTGAAAAAGTTTGAGAACACCAAAAGTATGAAACAATTGCTTGGCTTGTCATCGGGGTTGTGCATGATTTAAATATTTTGTGTGATGAAGATAGAGCATAGCCAGACTATATGATTTTGTAGGGATAGCTTTCTTTGGACATGTTATTTTGAGAAGACATGATTACTTTGTTAGTATGCTTGAAGTATTATTATTTTTATGTCAATATTAAAATTTTGTCTTGAATCTTATGGGTTTGAATATTCATGCCACAATAAATAAAATTACATGAATAAATATGTTAGGTAGCATTCCACATCAAAAATTCTGTTTTTATCATTTACCTACTCGAGGACGAGCAGGAATTAAGCTTGGGGATGCTTGATACGTCTCCAACGTATCTATAATTTTTTATAGTTCCATGCTAATATATCATCAACCTTGGATGTTTTATATGCATTTATATGCTATTTTATATGATTTTTGGGACTAACCTATTAACCTAGAGCCCAATGCCAATTTCTGTTTTTTTTGTTGTTTTTGAGTATCGCACAAAAGGAAAACCGAACGGAATCCAATTGACCTGAAATTTCACGGAGATCATTTTTGGACCAGAAGAAGACCACGGAGTACCTGAGGTGGGCTATAAGAGTCCCAAGGCCACCACGAGGGTGGGGGCGCACCCTACCCCCCTGGGCGCGCCCCCTGCCTCGTGGCCACTTCGGGCACCCCCCCCCCCGACTTGTCCCCGACTCCAACACCTCTTATATAACTCAAAACTTCCAGAAAGAAACCTAGATCAAGAGTTCCGCCGCCACAAGCCTCCGTACCCACCGAAAACCAATCTAGACCCGTTCCGGCACCCTGCCGGAGGAGGGAATCCCTCTTCGGTGGCCATCTTCATCATCCCAGCGCTCTCCATGATGAGGAGGGAGTAGTTCTCCCTCGGGGTAGAGGGTATGTACCAGTAGCTATGTGTTTGATCTCTCTCTCTGATGTTCTTTATTCGGAACGATCTTGATGTATCCCGAGCTTTGCTATTATAATTGGATCTTATGATGTTTCTCCCCCTCTACTATCTTGTAATGGATTGTGTTTTCCTTTTGAAGTTATCTTATCGGATTGAGTCTTTAAGGATTTGAGAACACTTGATGTATGTGTTGCATGTGCTTATCTGTGGTGACAATGGGATATCGCGTGATCCACTTGATGTATGTTTTGGTGATCAACTTGCGAGTTCCGTGACCTCGTGAACTTATGCATAGGGGTTGGCACACATTTTCGTCTTGACTCTCCGGTAGAAACTTTGGGGCACTCTTTGAAGTTCTTTGTGTTGGTTGAATAGATGAATCTGAGATTGCGTGATGCATATCGTATAATCATACCCACGGATACTTGAGATGACATTGGAGTATCTAGGTGACATTAGGGTTTTGGTTGATTTGTGTCTTAAGGTGTTATTCTAGTACGGACTCTATGATAGATCGATCAGAAAGGATAACTTTGAGGTGGTTTCGTACCCTACCATAATCTCTTCGTTTGTTCTCCGCTATTAGTGACTTTGGAGTGACTCTTTGTTGCATGTTGAGGGATAGTTATATGATCCAATTATGTTATTATTGTTGAGAGGACTTACACTAGTGAAAGTATGAACCCTAGGCCTTGTTTCCTAGCATTGCAATACTGTTTGTGCTCACTTTTATCATTAGTTACCTTGCTGTTTTTATATTTTCAGATTACAAAAACCTATATCTACCATCCATATTGCACTTGTATCACATCTCTTCGCTGAACTAGTGCACCTATACAATTTACCATTGTATTGGGTGTGTTGGGGACACAAGAGACTCTTTGTTATTTGGTTGCAGGGTTGTTTGAGGGAGACCATCTTCATCCTACGCCTCCCACGGATTGATAAACCTTAGGTCATCCACTTGAGGGAAATTTGCTACTGTCCTACAAACCTCTGCACTTGGAGGCCCAACAACATCTACAAGAAAAGGTTGTGTAGTAGACATCACCTAACGTACGCAAATAAGAGTGAGAAGAGAAGCAGCGCAACGGTCGAGAAGCTAGAAGTGATCAAGAAGTGATCCTGAAACTACTTACGTTCAAGCATAACACAAGACCGTGTTCACTTCCCGAACTCCGCCGAAAAGAGACCATCATGGCTACACACGATGTTGATGCATTTTAATTAAATTAAGTGTCAAGTTCTCTACAACCGGACATTAACAAATTCCCATCCACCACATAACCACGGGCACGGCTTTTGAAAGTTAATACCCTGCAGGGGTGTCCCAACTTAGCCCATCACAAGCTCACGATCCATGGAGACAATCCTCCATCGCAGGACACCCGATCAGACTCAGAATCCCGGTGCACAAGACATTTTGACAATGGTAAAACTAAACTAGCAAGACCGCCCGACTGTGCCGACAAATTCCGATAGCATCTGCACATATCTCGTTCTTACGGCACACCGGATGGGATAAGCTACGAGTAAAACCAACCCTCAAGTTTCCTTGAGGTGGCCCCACAGGCTGCCCGTTTCGTACCAACACTTAGAGAAGCACTGGCCCAGGGGGTTAAAATAAAGATGACCCTCAGGAGCGCGACTACCAAGGTTGGGCCTTGCCAGAGGAGTTTTATTCAAAGCGTATTGTCAAGAGGGTACCGTACCCATCATCGTTTAAGGGACACAAAATCAAGGAACATAACACTGGTATGGTGGAAACTAGGGCGGCAAGAGTGGAACAAAACACCAGGCATAAGGCCGAGCCTTCCACCCTTTACCAAGTATATAGATGCTTTAACTAAATAAGAGATATTGTGATATCCCAACATATCCATGTTCCAATATGGAACAAACTTCAACTTCACATGCAACTAACAACGCTATAAGAGCGGCTGAGCAAAAGCGGTAACATAGCCAAACAATGGTTTGCTAGGAAGGTGGGTTAGAGGCTTGACATGGCAATATGGGAGGAATGATAAACAAGTGGTAGGTAGTGCATCATAGCGGTAGAGCGAACAACTAGAAAGCAAAGATAAAAGTGATTTCGAGGGTATGGTCGTCTTGCCTGAAATCCCGCAAGGAAGAAGAATGAGTCCGTGAAGTAGACAAACGGACGTAGTCGAACGGATCGTCAAAACGCAACGTTACCAGAACTAACAAGAAGAAGCAACACCAGAAAGAAGCAAACAACATGGTAAACAACCATCACATAAACATGGCATGATGCACAATCAAGTATGATGCATGTCCGGTTTAATGAGGCATGGCATGGCAAAGTGCAACAAACAATACTACAAATTAAGTGGAGCTCAATATGCAACGAGTTGCATATTGACAGAACACCACATGACTTATTTAGTTCTCTCTCAGTTATGTACAAAACAATATTAAATATTGTTAAACATGGCAAGAGGGTGACATACATGAACTACCTATCTAGGCAAGTTTAAATGAGGCCTGAAACAACAAGCAACAATTCCAGAAAATCCACATGAGCATATTTCAAATTTGGTATTGTTCTGCCCTATACACAATTTTAGAGTTGTTAAACAAGAAAATAAGTACACCATGTTAATCTATGCATTTTTCTACCCCATTTACATATATAATTTATTTAAAACCAAGCTACGGTTAATTATTTGTGAAATAAAGCATTTTAACATGGCATTATGCAAAATAAACACAAACAGATTTTAAACATGCATGAAAGCTGCATATTATGAAACTAGACGAAAATCTAAGCATTTTACATATATAATGTTTTTACATGTGACGCATGGTTGGTGAGTTAGGATATGCATGAAGCTTAGGGGGGTTTCTGCAAAATTGGTAAACTCTGGAATTATTGCTAAAATCGCAGAGCCAAAAAAATATGACATGGGCCGAATCTGGTGGAACTGGGCTGCACACATCAGGCCTCAGGGAGCTGGCAGATCTGGGCCTCGGCCCGGTTTGGTGGAGAGGGAGGCCGGCAGGGGCACGCTGGGCCGGCCTGCTTGTGGCCCACTCGGTCGCTGGAGCTGGGGAGGTTGGGCATGTGCTGCGAGCGAGATCAGCGGGCGCCGTCTCACCGGGAAGCAGAGCGGAAACGCGAGTGCGGGACTAGCCAGCGACGAGTAGGCGATGCAGGACGAACACAGGAGAAGCGGATCCGACCGGAATGCTCCAGATCTCGGCGACGGCGGAGGCAGGACGGTGGCTGCTACTGCGGTGGTGCTCCCATGGTTGTCCTGCAGAACAGGAGGGAGAGAGAGGGAATGTGAGAGGGAAGACGAGGGAGAACCAGAGGGAGGAGGGGAAGAACAGGGCGGCGGGGTCCGGCCTGGGTGGTCTCCGGTGGTGGCTCCGGCAAGGCCGCCGGTGAGTACGGGGTCGGGCGGCGCCAGGAGCTTGATCGAGAGCTCCTCTCCTTGATCTCGCTTGGGTAGGAGGAGGACGAATGGTGGCGGCGCGGCGCGGGCGCCTCGGGCCCAAATTAGCCAGGGGCGGGCCTTAGATCGGCTTCCAGGGCCCCGACGAAGTGGGGGGCGGGGCGCGACATGGCTTGCACCGATTGGCTAGAAGGCGGCTGAGAGGTGAGGTGGCACGACGTGGTTGTCTGCGGGGGCGCTGGCGGCAGTGCCAAGTGGCGGAGGTGGGTTCGCCGGCACGGATTTGGAGGAGGGAAGCGGCGGCTGGCTACGGAAAACGGGGAAAGGGTAGGTAAGAGACCAAAATGGCAGGGGGAACGTCTATTTATAGCAAGGGGCTAGGGTTATGGGGTTTAGAGGGGTTTGAGGACATCACGGAGCCCTCTGATCACGATCGAACGGTTCCGAACGCGAGGAGGGGTTAGGTGGGCTGTGCTAGAGAGAGATGGGCTGAGAAGAAAGGAGAGAGAGAGAGGCCTGATAGTAGTTTCGGAGACCGAAAACGTCCGACGTTTGACCAACTATATTGTCGCTATAGTTATGCGTTGGGGCATCAAACGAACTCCGAATGTGATGAAATTTGACAGGCGTTCTATCTACACTATAATAAGACCGCACGCCAACTTTCATCCCATTCCGAGAACATTTTCCATCCACTTATAAAATAATATTTTAGAGGTGTCGCGGGCGCGTGCAAGTGTGTTTGGGATCAGAACGGATAACGGAAGGAACGGGGAGAAACCAGACGGATGCAAGTTTTGGAAACATGATGATGCAATGCACATGATGGCATGGCAAGATGCAACACGCAAGCAAAAGACATGGCAATGACGGCGAATAACTGGAAGACACCTGGTGCATCGGTCTCGGGGCGTTACAACATGATTAGGTTTCCTAGGATTTACAAATCCGGGAGGTTGTTTAACATACACTTCCACCTCAATTTCTCCATTGAGAAAAGAACTTCTAATGTCCATTTGGTATAAATTGATGACATGGCGATTGGCATAAGCAAGTAAGATGTGTTAGGACTCAAGTCTAGCAACGGGGGCATATGTCTCGCCGTAGTCCATACCTTCGAATTGCGTGTAGCCTTGGGCGACGATATGGGCCTTGTTGCGTATAACTTGTCCATGTTCATCTTGCTTATTCTGAAACACCCATTTGGTTCCAATGACATTGTGGTTGTCGTCCGGTATCGGTGGGAAATGACACCTATGGGGTCATTGGGATCCCTTCTATGGTTGGCGGGCGCAGGGTTGTGCAAAGAGCGGGTCTGGCGGTCAGCACGCAAATCGTTTACCCATGTTCGGCCCGCGGAGATGCGTAAAACCCTAGTCCTGCTTTGATGTATATTTGGGTGTTCTTGTGTTCTTGAACTAGCTGCAGTGGCTCTCTAGTCCAAAAGATCTAAATCCCCCTCCAGTACGCCTCGGGCCTCCTTTTATAGACAAATGGGGTCGCCACAGTGGCACACAGGAGGTGGAAAGGTGTACAGGGGCTGAGTCTATCCCTTGGCATCGTCGGACAAATGCATTTAATGCGCTACCGACGTGCCCCTCTTGCTTTATTAGGGACGGCAAAGAAGCTCGTCCCGGCTATCGTCGCCTCACCTGGCTTCGATGCGCGTCCAAGCTGACGAGGCGTTGTAGCGCCACGTAGGCTGGCTGCTGGGCTGGCGTGGTGGTGGAGCTTTCATGAAGATCTACATGCCACCACGCAGGTGCTTGCTGAGTTGGTGTAGAGGCCGCGCGCTGCCACGCAAATGCCTGCTCAACTGGTCGAGCTAGCAGCTATGTGGGGGCGGCGGTGGAGTCTTGGCAGGTGTGGGCCTGGCTACAGCCCCGCAGGTGTCTTCGGCAAGGGCCTTGCCGGGGGCCCGACAAGGGTCTTGCCGCGGCACTGCGGTCCTCCTCGGCAAGGATCTTGCCGGGGGGGTCTCGTGGATTTCCTTGGCAAGAATCTCGCCAAGGATCATCGTCTTCTAGTTCTCTTGATCTTTTGTATTTAGGATCCTTACAAAGACCTGCATGCGACCACGGAGGTGCCTCCCAAGCCTTGGTTCCAATGTGGTTGCTGGTGTTGGAACCCCTTGGGCTCAAGGGTGGCGCGCTCTGTTGGCGTCAGGCAAGTTGCCTCGGCAAGGATCTTGCCGAGGCTGCGGAAGCCACCCCGGCAAGGGCCTTGCCGAGGGAGTTCACCTTGCCCTCTTGCTCTCTTTGTGCCTCTGGTCTTGGCGTTGTTGTGGTCGTCTTGTGTTCCGGCTTCCCTCCCCTGCCCTGCTTAGTGTGGCCGTGGGCGCGGCTCTGACTGCCCGTGCACGAGTAAAGGGGCGCAAAAGGAGAGCCCCTCCTTTTGTACACCGACAGGATCCCCCGAGACTGGGCCACACATAAGTGCGACGTGTTGTTGGGCTAGGCCCAGAACGGTGCGCGGGCAGGTGGGGAGGACTTTTACTGTAGTAACTTCTCCGTCCGCTGCGCTTCCCCACGACCCGCGTTGAACGCGCGACGTGGGGGGTCATGCGTGACATCGGGGTCATGTGTGGGATGGTTTCCGATCGCATGCGTCACATCATGGTAAAGAGGCTCGGCCCATTTATTGAGTGGGCTCGGGTCGTGGTCTCCAAGGCGCCCGCACCCCACGACCGCGGGGCGGAGAACGGCCGTTTCGTCTGTCCCCTCAATTTCTGCTCACCCGCCACATATCCCCCGTGCTCTAAAGATGGTAGGCGGTGGGTGTGGGCCTTGAATGACTGCTACGTCTTGAGCTTGCGTTGGTTTTCCCCGAAGAGGAAGGGATGATGCAGCAGAGTAGCGTAAGTATTTCCCTCGGTTTTTGAGAACCAAGGTATCAATCCAGTAGGATCCCATGCTCAAGTCCCTCGTACCTGCACAAAGCGATAGCTACTCGCAACCAACGCGATTAGGGGTTGTCAAGCCCTTCACGGTCACTTACGAGAGTGAGATCTGATAGATATAATATTTTTGGTATTTTTGGTATAAAGATGCAAAGTAAAAAGTAAAGGCAAAGTAAAAAAGCAAAGCAAGATTAAAGTAATGGAGATTGATATGATGAGAATAGACCCGGGGGCCATAGGTTTCACTAGTGGCTTCTCTCAAGAGCATAAGTATTCTACGGTGGGTGAACAAATTACTGTTGAGCAATTGACAGAATTGAGCATAGTTATGAGAATATTTAGGCATGATCATGTATATAGGCATCACGTCCGTGACAAGTAGATCGAAACGATTCTGCATCTACTACTATTACTCCACTCATCGACCGCTATCCAGCATGCATCTAGAGTATTAAGTTAAAAACAGAGTAACACCTTAAGAAAGATGACATGATGTAGAGAGATAAATTCATGCAATATGAAATAAACCCCATCTTGTTATCCTTGATGGCAACGATACAATACATGCCTTGCTGCCCCTTCTGTCACTGGGTAAGTACACCGCAAGATCAAACCCAAAGCTAAGCACTTCTCCCATGGCAAGGACTACCAATCTAGTTGGCCAAACCAAACGGATAATTCGAAGAGACTTGCAAAGATAACCAATCATACATAAAAGAATTCAGAGAAGATTCAAATATTATTCATATATAGACTTGATCATAAACCCACAATTCATCGGTCTCAACAAACACACCGCAAAAAGAAGATTACATCGAATAGATCTCCACAAGAGAGGGGGAGAACTTTGTATTGAGATTCAAAAAGAGAGAAGAAGCCATCTAGCTACTACCTATGGACCCGAAGGTCTGAGGTAAACTACTCACACTTCATCGAAGGGGCTAGGATGATGTAGAAGCCCTCTGTGATGACGGCCCTCTTCCGGCGGAGCTCCGGAACAGGCCCCAAGATGGGATCTCGTGGATACAGAAAGTTGCGGTGGTGGAATTAGGTTTTCGGCTCCTGTTCTGATCGTTTGGGGGTACATGTGTATATATAGGAGGAAGAAGTACGCCGGAGGAGCAACGAGGGGCCCACGAGGCAAGGGGCGCGCCCCCCACCCTCGTGACCGCCTCTTTTGTTCCTTGGAGCAGGGTCCAAGTCTCCTGGATCACGTTCCTGAAGATTTTTATTCCGTTTGGACTCCGTTTGATATTCCATTTCTTCGAAACACTAAAATAGGCAAAAAACAGCAATTCTGGGCTGGACCTCCGGTTAATAGGTTAGTCCCAAAAATAATATAAAAGTGGAAAATAAAGCCCAATATAGTCCAAAATAGTAGATAATATAGCATGGAGCAATCAAAAATTATAGATACGTTGGAGACGTATCAATGATGAGGCGGGGAAACGGGCCGCTGCTGATTAGGGCAGCGGGTCGGCCTCGATTCTCTACGCCCCCGATGGTCAGATTGGCTGAGTGGGGTGGGCGAGTCTCGACCCCATCCCTTTATAAGAAGGGGGAGGGGATGGCACCCCACAATCTTTCATCACCCATCTCCTTCCACCTCGGCTCCGCTCTTTCATCTGCCATGGCGAGAGGGGGCGTCGGTCCTTTGACGGTGGCAGCGAGGGTCTCTGCTCGACAGCGCGTCCCTCCTTCCCAAGAGCCCGCGGCGGCGGAGCCGGCCATGAGGGGAAGGGGGAGGGGCGAGGACGAGGCCGGCGTGGCGCTCGGGGAAGAGGGGGACGGGGCGGCGCATCGGCCTTGCCTTCGCCAGCGATGCCTCCCCCAATGGAGGGCCACGTCGGGGACCAGCCTTGTGAGTTCTTCATCAGGCTGCGTAGGGCACCGCATCGCCGCCTTCATCTCCCTGCGCCACTCGCTCGGGAGATGGAGCTCGATCCGCCCCAGACCTTGAGGTTGCATATGAGGGGCTGCGAGAACGGCGGCACGCGGGTCGACGTTGACTTTCCCGCCCCTCACGTCATGTACCTTCGCCGCGGATGGAAGACTTTCGCTCGTATCCACAGCCTGACGGCGGGGCTCATTCTCTGTTTCAAATTAATGGAGAACAGCCTGCTCTCTGTCAAGGTCTTTGGAGACTCTGGAACTCGCCTGAAGTGCTGCGTGGAGAGCTCCTCTGACGATGAAGACTCCTCCTCAAGCGGGAGTGATGAGGAGGACAATGACAGCGACAACGAGAGCATCGAGCGAGGGCACGTCGACCTCGTCTCTGACTGACCGCGTCGCCCCTCCCTCCGCCGTGCGCTCTTCCGAGGGCCTTCCTCGTCAAGCACTCCATCGGCGCGTTCCCCGTCTCCTCCCTTTTGCCTTCGTTTTCCGCACCTGGGAGGAAAAGGGCAAGAACGGGGATCACAGGGCACTTATCTTTTCTAGTTTGTAAGCCTGCGGGCACTCGTCAAATTTCAAAATTTGTAATCCCCTTGCTCGTGTACCCATTCCGTATAAATTGTACTTGTTTGCAATGTATGAATGAAAGGAAGGGTGTTTGCCAGGTTTCGTTTGCGCGTGGGCGAGGGCCACACCGAGGAACGCGTCCTTGTTATCTTAAGATAAACATGGTATCCCGGCAACAGGCCTTGCCGTCCTCCTGCTCTATGGCCCGACTACGCTCACGCTCTTGGCGGAGGTAGGGGCCGAGTTGGATTAGGCCTTTCACTCGCCCTCTTTCCATCACACTACAACCAAATTCTGGTCCAAAGTAGACTTTTCAGACACGGGACGGAGGGGGCAAAGTAGTACGAGAGCGAGCGAAGCCTTATACGTTCAAGGTTCATACGGGCGCACGGAGTGGGGGAGAAAAACTTATCTAACGTTGCAGCCCCCGGCAACCTTAGCTTGCCGCGGTTAGATCCTTGTGTCTGCAGCCCCCGGCAACCTTGGTTTGCCAGGGCCGGAACACCGGCTCATTCTTTTTCTTCCCAATAGCTCAGCAGAAATGTCCATGTACCCTGCGAACCAAAGAAGATGGAAAGGAACAGAGTGATGCACACTCGACCTCTATTGATGCGGAGAATCCTACGATCATCCCCATGTACACTCAAGCATACGCCTTTGGGCCTAAGGTGAACTCGCTCCTTCCCGAATCTTCCCTTTCCGCATGTAAGACATGGATGCTACTTCAAGCGTGGACCTTGTGCATACTCAGGTACACCCGAGGAGACCATGGAGAACCCAAGGACCAAGGCCAAGCGTGCGCAGAAGCGACGACGGAAGAAGACGGAGACAGCTCCAAGACCCTGACATCCGGCCCCAGGCCCGGACATCCAGCCGCTGGAGACGACCCCTACAGCAACAACCTCCCAGCCGCCAAGTGCTACAGGCCCCGGACATCCGGCGTCAACCCCGGACATCCAGCGCCTCGCCATGTCCCGGACATCCGGCCTCGCCCCCGGAAATCCGGCACCCTCCAACCAGAGAGCAGAAGAATCGGGCAAATCCAGCCCGGACATCCGGCCAGAGGCCTGGACATCCGGCTCTTCGTGAGCCACCGGACATCCGGCCCCCAGCCCGGACATCCGGCACCTGCCTGTGCGCAGAGATCGGGCCAAGGGCCCATGTATCCCCCTCTCACTTGCCCCTTCGTGGGCTAGCACTATATATACTTCCCCACCTCCTCCTAGTTAGGGTTAGCGTTGTGATAGCTCATTTGAGAGATAGAGCTTCGCTCATCCATATCGGATCTACTCCACAAGAGAGACCGCGGCCCCTCTACGGAGAAGATCCACCTTGGATTCAAGACCCCTCACGGGAAGATCCCCTTGTGGATTCAAGACCTCCTCACGGAGAAGAACCGGTTACCTCTTGTATCGTTCGTTGTTGACTTCGGATCTTGTATCTCTCTTTGTGTTTCGAGGATCTAGCACATGTGTGATCATACTTGTTGGTTTGAGTGTTCTTTTGTGTTCCCCTTGTGATTTTTCCCTCGTTTCCCTCCTCGTGTTCTTCGCGTTCTTCGCGGGATCCGCTCCTTTCGTGAAAGATCGGGCCACTAGGGTTCTACCCTACATCATCTTGGTATCAGAGCCAGCTTGTCTCATGATATCATCTTGGTATCATGAGCCACGTTGATTACGATTTCGGAGCCTCCCCGTTGTGTTTTCTATCCTAATTTTGTTGATTTTGTCCTAAATTCGAAAATCCCCACCAAAAATAGCCCCAAATTTTTTTGTGATGTGTTGGTTTGATGAAGTTTTGTTGATTTTGATCCATGGATTCGCTTGGTTTCGAGTGGATCTAGCATATCCCCAATTTTCCCCACTTTCCATCCACAAAATTCATCAAATTTTTCCCTTGAAATCATCAATTTCCGCCCCCAATTCGAAAATTTCCGCCCCAAACGAGATCTGAAATCATCGGGCCGGACATCCGGGCCTCAGGCCGGACATCCGGGCCATCGGGCCGGACATCCGAGCCCCAAGCCGGACATCCGGCTCCTGGAGCGCCAAATCTGCACGGTTCTGGACATCAGATCCCGGATTTCCGGCCACGAGCCCGGATGTCTGGCCCCTGACATCTCAGCCATCCCCGTTTCACCGTTTTGTCCATAACTAATTCATCCGGAGTCCGATTTTCACATTCTTTAGCTCGTTGAAAAGCTCTTGACATCCCCCTTCCATCAAAAATACTACCATAACCATTTGTCTCCATCAAGTTTTTGGAACTTTGGCATCTTTGCCTAGGGCTTCCACCACAACCTCCGCATAACCACCACCGACTTCCGCAACCTAACCAATTTTGTTCCCCGTCGCATTAGTGGTTGCTTGAGGAGTGATTTAAGTCTCCTAAGTTGTCTAGGCTACTTAGGGATGGTTGCTTCTTCATCAACCACCACCACCACTTCCGCATAGGCTTACCAACCATACACTTCCACCATCCCAACTTAACCCAATTTTGTTAGTGTTGTGAGTTGTGTCTCCTAAGGTGTTTCGGCTACTTAGGGACCGTGCTTTCAACTCCGACACCGTGTATAGCCAACCTTACCCTCCACTTCTGCATTGCCTACTCGTATAACCCATCATTGCACTTCCACAAAACCACCATCGCATCCCGCTACCATCATTTGACATTTGAGATTTTGAGTTCGCGGTTTTTCCGTTTCCTAAGGTGTTTCGGCTACTTAGGGACAAGTCTCCATCATCTTGGTATATCCATCAAGATCACTGCCACTCATCATCACCGCGGACGGTAACCTCCATATCATCTCGGTATCGAGGTATCCCTCCATTGTATATTTCCTTGCCATTGCATTGTTAACCCCTATCCCATTTTGCGTCACTTGCCTGTCGAGACTAGCCATTTGAGTATTGCCGGCAACGTTACTTGTGCACATTAGTGATCTCCACCATACATTGCATACATACCATATCATATTGGTATCATCATATCATCTCTTGTGCCTCAAGTTTGTTCCCGCACATACACAATTGCTATCTTGGTTTGTGCATTGTGCAAAAGTGGCCATACAAAAAAACAAAGAAAGAAGAAGCTTTTAAGCAAAGAAAAAGAGTGAACAAAGAGCTTGTAAGAAAGTGCCATAGCATCATACCACATTGTCAATCCGATCATCTTGGATCATACCACCGAAACATCATATACATAGTATACTTGGGATAGAAGTTCATACATTTTGCATCTTATAGGTTGTGCACAAGTGTCGTATCCGCCTATTGAGCAATCGTGCTAGCGTCTCTCTTGAGTTGTGCAACACGAGCGTTTTCCGTGGATTCCACATTTTGAGCTCATTCCTTGGTTCCACGACCCCATTTATCTATCCGTGTGTGTGTTTCCGTGTACCCCATATTGCTATTGGTCTACTTGTTACACTTGCGAATTTGTGAATCTCTTTCAACATTATTGACTCTTGCTAACATTTTACATCAAATTTTTGTGCCACTATCCTCACCGAGCTCCACCATAAGCCTTATTTGTGTAGGTGTGAGAAACCGACAAGAATTGGTACCAATTGTGCTATTTCCTTGTCCACATTGGAGTGATCATTGATCCACCTTCAACTTCAGTCAAGGTACATTTGGTATTCGTTCTTCTCTTTCTCCCACTCATATTTGCTCGAGTATTGTGATGGATAGGCAAGGCATTTCATCTCCGGTCTTCCATAACAACTACGGCGTGAACAACTACATCACCAAAGCGTCAATCTTCGATCTACAACGACAAATGCAAGACGCACAATCAAGATTGCGAGAGCGCATCGAGAACCTCTCCATCGACATTCGTCACTCCGAAGCAAGGAAAAGGGACTACATCGACAACAAGCTTTCCACACAAAAGAAGGAGCAAGATGCAAGAATGGAGGAGATTCGAGCCTTGATCAAGTCTACTTCCCCTTTGTCATCTTCAAGGTGGTGGCGAGCACATTGATCCTCTTCGGAGCGCCCAAGCGATACAAGCGCAAGTCGTCCACGTCCACATCTCCATGGCGACAACTATCACGTTCATGATCCACCTCGTCACGAAGGGCAAATCACCTCCAAGCAACATGTGCACGACGACGACGAGCGACATCTACTACGAGCTCAAGTGCGACAACGCCAACATCATCATGACGATGCTCACCAAGCGCAAATGCACAAGTCCCAACAAGCCCTACTTCATGCCAAGTCCAAACTTCATGAGCACAAGAGAAGACCGCGAGATGAGCACCACCAAGATGGCGATACGGCTACTACCACCACCACTTTGGCATCTTCGCCAAGTGCTATCAAGGCATCTTCGCCTTTGGACGTACGACATCTTCGCCTACTTCCCGTGAGTTCTCCTACATTGACATCATCAAGTACAAGGCGACCAACTACAAGCGAGGGCGACACTTCCATCTTCGGAAGCCTCCCAAGGAAGATGGCCGACCATGGGACATTCCCTTCGTTCATGGAGATGAGCTATGATGTGCCACATCATATGGGCCTCCTACAACAAGACGGCGACAAGAAGGTCGAGCAAGGGCCATCCCCTTCGACCACGGCGACGAGCATGAACCTCTTCAACAACATGAAGACGGCGCCCATATTGGACTCATACTCCGAGTCAAGCTATGAGAACGCACATGAGACCTTATCTTTGGTATTGGAGGAGAGTGATGATGTGCCATCTTCAGCATTCATCCACGGCTATGACCATGACATGATTGAGCATGGAGATGCACCTACATCTCTCTGACACTGACATGTGACGAGATGCCCCAATTGCCATGTGAGGAAAGCCACCACCACATGAGTGACATGAGTGACTCCACCATACGTGACATTGAGAGCATTTCCTATGAGAGGATGAGTGTGACCACCACTAGCCCCACACTTGAGAGCATGCCACACATCCTATGTGAGGTTGAGAGCCATTTGAATGACTCCAACAACCATATGAGTTAGAGCATCCGAGAGGGAGTGAGTGAGCCACAACACTTAGTGAGTGAGGTAGTTGACACGGCATGTGAGGCCACTTTGATTTCTAACGACTTAACCTCTACTCCTAGTGTGTTTTCTTCTTTGGTGCTAGGTCTCCTACAAGATGACACGCCTATCCTCGACGAGTCCATACCTCCAATGGACACAACGATGGCCATGGTGGACGATGATGCACCCCCCACATGGTTCCATCAAGATGAAGATGACCACGACTTGGTCTTCGACACCTCACCTACAACACATGAGCGATGCTCCAAAGGTAAAATAGGTGATGGTGCTTTTCTTGTCCCACTAGTGGACTATCTCACCAATGATTGCTTGCATGATGTTGATCCACCTATTCCCATGATTCATGCTAGTGCGACTTCTTCATGCCATGACTTACCTATTCATGATGAATATGATGATGAGCATGTTGAGTTGCCTAGTTGTGATGCTATGCTCCATAGGATATCATGTGAAAATTCTTTTGGTCACATCATGTTTGACAATCCATTAACCTTGTCATATGCTATGAGTGAGATATCCCATATTGCATCATTTCAATCTCAACATAGTAGCTATGCATGCCCCATTAAAATCAATCCCATTTGCACTTATGGCATAGATCACGAGATGATGGTCATTGGCTTTTGTTTTTCATGTGATGATATTGCTATGCTTCCTTTGCAAAATTTGCACAATTCATCTCATATGCCATGCCATGAAAATTATTGTGCATCGCATGATTACATCCCTTGTGTGCACCATATGCACTCCATGAATAACAATGCTCTACATATTTCCCATGATGCATTACACAATTTGGGTCTCCATTATGCTATACATAACAACAAACCTATCATGATGGATGACATGTTTCTCTATCATGGATCACATTTATTTGAGCATTGGATATTTTGTGCTAACCGACACAAGCACGTGCACATCATGATGGATGATGTGTACATATACCGTGCACACACAATTTTCCCTTTGTCTTTGTTTTGTGTAGGTACTCCCGTATACTCGTCAACCTCTCAATCCCAAGAGTTGACGAAATGAGCTCTTGAGAGCAAAGATGACTTGGGATCTCATGAACTATCCTTCCCACCGCTCGCTTCGTGCAACGACTATGCACATCTCTCTCACTTGGCTCTCACACGGCTATGGGCTATATACCGCTCTCTTGCTCATTTTACCGTGTTCACTTTGCATGTTATGCTTGCTTCTATGCCTTTGCCATGCAATTGTGACCCTTGCTTGCATCTACCCATGATTCACAATTATGCTACTCCTATGTGTATTTGCATGCTTGGTGGAGATCCTTGTTGCTATTGCCATGTTTATCATGTGCCTCATGCTATTGATGCTATTTTGCGCATATCCTCCTTTCATGCTTGTGATATGTCTTGTGCATTATTCATGCCCACCATTTGCATCTAGTACGTTACACAAAACATACTTGACATGATTCCTTCTAGTACGTTGCATCTTCGCACTACTAGCTTGCTTGCCTTGATTCACGTGATTGCTTGCTTTGTCGCATCACCCATGTTCCATTCTTACTTGCTTTCTTGGGTGGATGACGTATATGTTCATGCCTCTCACATGATATATTTTGTTCATTGTCGCTTGCCTCCAATTGTTGCATCTATTCTTATTGATCATGGAGACTTGGACACTTTACTTGTGATGCTTGCTTGCTTGATTGAGCCTATTGTATTTGGTTGTTCTCGCATCATCATATGCCTCCATACTATGAAATGCTCCCTTGTACTTTCTTATGATGAGCATGATGCATCAACTTGTTGGGTATTTTACCGCACGAATGATAGGTTTTCCGCTAACCTCATTTGTTTTTCCAAGTGTTTGTCATGTTCTTTCATGTTGAAGGATTCACAAGGCGATACCGTCATGACACAGTTTGGTCATGTGAAGGCATACACGATGTGCAACACCAACATTTGCGAGAATCTCCTAAAGGTGAACTTCTTCCCTTTGAGCCATCCTCAAATATGCATACTGGATGGGTCACTCTCTCATTGTTGTTTCCTTCTTCTTATCTACGTGTTACATCTGTTGGATGGAGGACCGACATTGGAGATGGAACCCATGGACCTTCAAGTTGAGGAGCGCTCAGACTTATTGGATGCACCTTCGAACCTCCACTCATGCCACGACATCGAGCATTGGTACACCAACACCTCCTTATCTGTTGATTGTGCTCACACATGTCATGCTCCATGGACATATCATACACATGACAAATCTGCATCTTATGCATGGATTGACTCATATTACGATTGCCTTGTTGCATCTTGTATTCCCATGTCGTCCATGATATATGAGCTTGTGCATTTCCTTAGCAAATTTGTTGTGATATACCTTGATGGCATATTCATACATCATGATCTTATTGCCTACCATCAATTGCATGATCACATCACATTGAGCATCCATTACCATATTCATGCTATTGATAAACCGTCTCACTATGACATCATTTTGCACCATGGTTGCATTGATCATATTCACAACACATTTGTGTGCATAATGAATGTTTTGCTCCCATGAATGATCTGCATACCATTCCATATCTTTTGGATAAGCTTCATGCACCTTGTCATGCTCAATCTTGTCGCACGGACTCATTCTTACATGATGGACACTTTGTGTGCGCTAACCATTGTATTTCCGAGTATCGTTTGTGTTTGGTCTTCTTGCATGTGTACCACTCCGGAGACACCTTGGAGTACTTGGATTGCGACATGTCTTCCACTTCGTCCAACTACAAGTCCATCACGACAACCGTTTCCATGGTGATGAGGATCACGATCCGAGGTCGGATCTTTCCCAAGGGAGGGGAGATGATGCGGAGCATCCTACGATCATCCCCATGTACACTCAAGCATACGCCTTTGGGCCTAAGGTGAACTCGCTCCTTCCCGAATCTCCCCTTTCTGCTTGTAAGACATGGATGCTACTTTAAGCGCGGACCTTGTGCATACTTGGGTACACCCAAGGAGACAATGGAGAACCCAAGGACCAAGGTCAAGCGTGCGCGGAAGCGACGACGAAAGAAGACGGAGACAGCTCCAGGACCTGGACATCCGGCCCCAGGCCTGGACATCCGGCCGCTGGAGATGACCCCTACAGCAACAGCCTCCCAGCCGCCAAGTACTACAGGCCTCGGACATTCGGCGTCAACCCCGGACATCCGGCGCCTCGCCAAGTCCCGGACATCCGGCCTCACCCCCGAAAATCCGGCACCCTCCAACCAGAGAGCAGAAGAATTGGGCAACTCCAGCCCAGACATCCGGCCAGAGGCCCGGACATCCGGCTCTTCATGAGCCGCCGGACATCCGGCACCTGCATGTGCGCCGAGATCGGGCCAAGGGCCCATGTATCCCCGTCTCACTTACCCCTTCGTGGGATAGCACTATATATACTTCCCCACCTCCTCCTAGTTAGGGTTAGCATTGTGATAGCTCATTTGAGAGATAGAGCTTCGCTCATCCATATCAGATCTACTCCACGAGAGAGACCGCGGCCCCTCTACGGAGAAGATCCACCTTGGATTCATGACCCCTCACGGGAAGATCCCCTTGTGGATTCAAGACCTCCTCACGGAGAAGAACCGGTTACCTCTTGTATCGTTCGTTGTTGACTTTGGATCTTGTATCTCTCTTTGTGTTTCAAGGATCTAGCACATGTGCGATCATACTTGTTGGTTTGAGTGTTCTCTTGTGTTCCCCTCGTGATTTTCCCCTCATTTCCCTCCTTGTGTTCTTCGCATTCTTCGCGGGATCCGCTCCTTTCGTGAAAGATCGGGCCACTAGGGTTCTACCCTACATCATCTATGCTAGGGGTTAGCCGCCGCTAAGCACTATCAACCCTAGCTGATGGAGAGACTCAACCTAGCATGCATGCTAAAACTTAGGGCGCCAGCGCTTCATTTATTTATGCTCAGGGTCTACGCCTAGCTTTGTACAAAGGGTTACATGCCTTTCCGGCAAGGCTTGTACAAAAGGTGGTTTGCCAGGGGGCCCGGCAATCGTGCCTTATGGATAAAACTTGTGAAGATGTTCAATGTTCCAGGAGTTGCTCACTGCAATGCCACCTTCGGTCTCTAGGCGGACTATGCCAGGCCTGGTGACTCGTATTACCCGATAAGGGCCTTCCCACTTCGGCGTCAACTTGTTGGAATCCTTGTCCGACTAAACGTGTCGAAGAACAAGGTCGCCTTCCTCAAGGCTTGCTGGTAGCGTGTTGCTCGTACAACCGCCCGAAGATGATCTTCCTCAAGGAGCGTTGCATCATCTTGCCGCAACTGCTCTTGCTCAAGCTTATCATAAGCAAGCACTCGATGTGACCCATATGCGAGTTCCGCGGGGAGAACTGCTTCTGCCCCGTAAATGAGGGAGAAGGGTGTCTCACCGGTGGCTCGACTTGGCGTCGTTTTGATTGACTAAAGAACCATCGGCAATTCATCAATCCAGCATTGTCCGCACCTGTGTAGCCTGTCAAAAGTCCTTGTCTGGAGGCCTCGCAACACTTCAACATTTGCCCTCTCAGCCTGGCCGTTGCTCCGTGGATGTGCAACAGAAGTAAAACAGACCTTGTTGTCGAGGTCCTGGATGTACTGCATGAAGGCGTGGCTCGTGAACTGTGTGCCGTTGTTAGTGATGATTCTATTTGGCACACCGAAACGGCAGACTAGCCCCTTGAAGAATTTGACGGCTGATTGTGCTGTCACCTTTCTCACTGTCTCCACCTCCGGCCACTTTGTGAACTTGTCGATTGCAACGTACAAGTACTCAAAGCCCCCGATAGCACGGGGAAAGGGGCCCAGTATGTTGAGCCCCCAGGCCGAGAATGGCCAGGAAAGAGGGATTGTTTGGAGCGCTTGAGCTGGTTGATGAAGCTTCTTCGAATGGAACTGACACGCTTCACACTTGGTTACTAGTGTCGTTGCATCCTGGAGGGTAGTGGGCCAGAAGAAACCTTGCCGGAATGCCTTGCCGGCAAGGGCCCCTGACCCTATCTGGGAGCCACATATGCCTCCGTGTATTGCTGCCAACAACTCCAGTCCTTCCTCTCGGGGAATGCAGTTCAATTTCACATCGTTTGGTCTTTTTCTGTACAGGACATTGTCGACGAACTGATACATGGCAGACCGACGGGCTACTTTCTCCGCTTCTTCCTGCTCCTCAGGGAGTTCCCCTGTTTGGAGGAATTGGACGGTATGTTGTGCCCATGCCAGAGCCTAAGGCTCGACGGCAAGGACTAAAGGCACTTCCTCTGCCATGGGAGCAATTGTCTCTAAGCTAGGACTTGACGCCCCGCCGGAGTCGGTTGCCTCATGGATGGCTCAGTGTCCACGGCAACATCCTTGCCGGCGGCTCCTAGGAGCACAGCGGAAAAGTACTTGTCGGGGCCTGATTTCCTTCGCTTGTTCTGCTCTGTTGATGGTTCAACGGATGGTTGAGTCAGCCGAAGCACAAAAGTACCTGGTTCCACAGCTAGTTTGAAGGCGGCACGCTTCGACAGGTAGTTGGCAATTTCGTTCTCCACTCAGGGAACATGCTTCGCCTGTATACCATCAAAGCGCTCTTCCAGCTTCCTCACCTCATCCACATAGGTCTCCATCAACGGGCTTTGATAATCTGTGTTGACTTGCCTGACAACAAGCTGCGAATCACCCCTGACGATGAGCTTCTTGATTTTGAGGTCTGCTGCGATCCTGAGACCGGCAAGCAACCCCTCGTATTCAGCAGTGTTGTTTGTGGACATCCCCTGGGAAAGTGCATCTGGATTACATACTTGAGGTGCTCTCCGGTGGGTGCGACGAGTAGCACACCAGCGCCGGCGCCTTGCAGCGAAAAAGCCCCGGCAAAGTACATAATCCAGTTGTGACTTGCGTCCTTGCCGGGGAGGGTGGTCTCCTGGATCTCTTCATCTGGCGTTGAGGTCCACTCGGCAATGAACTCTGCCAAGACTCTGCTCTAGATTGTCGAAGTACCTTCAAACTTCAAACCAAAGCTCGACAGCTCCGCGGCCCACTCCACAATCCTCCCGGTTGCGTTTGGGTTATGCAATATCCGTTGCAATGGGAGGCGGGTGACGACGGTGATCTCGTGTGTTGGAAGTAATGACGCAGCTTCCTCAAGGCCATAAGGAGGCCGAAGAGCAATTTCTGCACACCGGAGTACCTTGACCTAGCCCCCTGCAAGAGGGAGCTGACAAAGTAACTCGGGTGCTGCATCCTTTTCTTCTTCTGCAGCACTTCGTCTGGTTGCGCAGACCCTATCCCGCCAACCTCAGACCCTGCCGGGGGCCTTGCCTCTTCGTCGACCTCCCTCTGCACCACTAGTGCGGCACTTACCACTTGGTTCATTGCCGCCAGCTATAGCATCAGCGGCTCTTGTGGTTTGGGCGCAACCAGTATCAATGTAGAGGAGAGGTATTTCTTCAAATCCTGCAGCGCTGCTTCGGCCTCTGGGGTCCATTCCATTGGGCCCGCCTTTTTCAATATTTTGAAAAAGGGAAGGGCACACTCAGCAGACCTGGAGATGAATCTGCTCACGGCATGAACGCAACCAGTGAGCCGATGCACGTCCTTGATCCGCTTGGGTGCCTTAATCTGCTCAATAGCCTTGGTCTTGTCTGGATTCGCCTCGATCCCACGCTGTGACACAAAGAACCCGAGAAGTTTGCCGAATGGAACACCGAAGACACACTTCTCAGGGTTCAACTTGAGGTTGATCTTGCGCAGATTCGCAAATGTCTCTTCCAGATCTTGTACAAGTGTCGTCCTGTCTTTAGTTTTGACCACTATGTCATCCATATAAGCTTCCATACTTCTATGCAGCTGGGGCTCAAAACCAATCTAGACTGCCCTTGCAAATGTCGAGCCAGCACTCTTCAACCCGAAAGGCATCCGTAAAAAGAAATACATGCCACATGGGGTGATGAACGTTGTCTTCTCTTCGTCTTCTCTCGCCATGAAGATTTGGTGGTACCCCGAGTAGGCGTCAAGGAATGCTAATAGATCACACCCGGCCGTGCAGACAACAATCTGGTCAATGCGCGGAAACTGGAAAGGGTCCTTGGGACAGGCCTTATTGATATCTGTGTAATCAATACACAGCCTCCACTTCCCATTTGCCTTGTGCACCACCACCAGATTGTCCATCCACGTCAGATGGAGTACTCCTCTCACCAAGCCTTTCACTTCCAACTTCCTGATCTCCTCCGTAATGAACTCCTGTCATTCCAAAGCTTGCTTCCTGACCTTCTACTTGACGGGTCACGCATGGGGACAGACAACAAGATGGTGCTCAATCACCTCCCCGGGAACACCGGGGATGTCGGATGCTTGCTGTCGGTGTCAAAACCGGCGGATCTCGGGTAGTGGGTCCCGAACTATGCGTCTAGGCTGGATGGTAACAGGAGGCAGGGAACACGATGTTTTACCCAGGTTCGGGCCCTCTTGATGGAGGTAAAACCCTACGTCCTGCTTGATTAATATTGATGATATGGGTAGTACAAGAGTAGATCTACCACGAGATCAAGGAGGCTAAACCCTAGAAGCTAGCCTATGGTATGATTGTTGTATATGGAGTTGATTGCCTACGGACTACAACCCTCCGGTTTATATAGACACCGGATAGGGTTAGGGTTACATAAAGTCGGTTACAATGGTAGGAGATCTTGAATATCCGCATCGCCAAGCTTGCCTTCCACGCCAAGGAAAGTCCCATCCGGACACGGGACGAAGTCTTCAATCTTGTATCTTCATAGTCCAGGAGTCCGGCTGAAGGTATAGTCCGGCTACCCGAACACCCCCTAATCCAGGACTCCCTCAGTAGCCCCTGAACCAGGCTTCAATGATGACGAGTCCAGCGCGCAAATTGTCTTCGGCATTGCAAGGCGGGTTCCTCCTCCAAGTCCTTCATAGAAGATTGTAAACACCAAGAATAGTGTCCGGCTCTGCAAAACAAGCTTCCACATATTGCCATAGAGAGAATAATATTAACACAAATCAAATCTGCTGACGTATTCCATAGTGCGTCATCACACTACAGCCAAGTCCTTCACTCGAATCGTTTTCACTT
Source organism: Triticum aestivum (assembly GCF_018294505.1). Classification (NCBI taxonomy): domain Eukaryota; kingdom Viridiplantae; phylum Streptophyta; class Magnoliopsida; order Poales; family Poaceae; genus Triticum; species Triticum aestivum. Next base: position 328,837,388 of record NC_057797.1, read on the forward strand.
TTCCACCTCAGCGTGTTTTGCGAGGCGGTTTCCTTGGCACGTCTTGTCAAAGCAGATATCGTGTGCCCCCCTTTTACGGGATTCTCATCAATACGGGCGTGGGTAACCCAATCGTGCCCGTTAGCATGTTTTCTCGATTAAAGGCGAGTCCCAAACGGTTACGGGGAGGGCTCCTGGTATTCAACCTCTTATAAAGAGACCAGGGCCTTACTCCTTTTCCCCAATCCCAAAACAAGTTCGCCCGTCGCCTCTAGTTCCAACACCCTAGGCTCCAGATTCCGGGCGCCTCAGACCTTCGACAATGTCCGGTTCCGACCTTCAAGGCCGATGGATGACGGAGGAGGACGTGCTAAAGTTGAGAGAGGCTAAGTTCTTGCCCGCCGAAATTTCGCACAGGTTGCCTACTCAAAGGCAGGCTATCCCCAGTCCCCAGCCCGATGAGAGCGTAGTGTTCGTGTCTCACTTCCTTCGGGGGTTAGGCTTCCCGATGGACCCCTTTGTGAGGGGACTGCTGTTTTATTACAGGCTGGAATTCCACGACTTAGCTCCGGAGTCCATCCTCCATATCTCCTCGTTTATCGTTGTATGCGAAGCGTTCCTCCGTGTTACCCCTCACTTCGAATTATGGCTCAAGACTTTCAAAGTGGAGCCAAAGATGATCAAGGGACGGCACGGAGAGTGCGGAGGCGCCGTTATAAGCAAAAATGCTGATGCTCCATGGCCCGAGGGCTCTTTTCAAGAGGAGCTAGGCTTGTGGCAACAAGAGTGGTTTTATATCACTGCTTCCCGGAGCACCAAGTGGGTGGCGCTTCCCGCCTTTTGCTCGGGTCCCCCACCACGGCTAGCATCATGGGTTAACAGAGGGTTAGATTGGGGTTTACCCAAAGACGTGCCCCTGTTACAGGGCCGAATTAAGGATCTCTTGGAAGGAGACCTCGGCTTGGTCAAGGTGACGCAGGTCATGCTGATTCGCCGAATATTGCCTGGCAAATGTCGCCCCCTTCGCATGTGGGAGTTTAATCCAGAGGGACCGCGAGCTCTCCAGAACTTTATGGGCGCAACGCCCGCGGAGATGTATAGACTGTTCTTCGGATCACAAGAGATGCGTCCGGATTTAACCGAGGACGCAGGCCTAAGCTGCAATCGCCCGGATACTCAAGTAAGCAACCTTGTGCCCGGACCTTCTATCCGTATAATTGTCATAACCTTGCCCCTAAAAGAGCCGTCCTTTTAAACAGGAGTGGATAGCGAAGGCAAAGCTGATCAAGTGTCCGGCTCCCCTTCCTGAAACCAGACCGGATCCTGTGCTGGTCAGGATGTTGGAGATAATGCCTTTGGAGGGGGAGGACAAGGAAGCTATGGCCTCCTCGAAGGAGGCTGCTCCGAAGGGAGGAACCAACAATTCCTCTCCTAAGGGGAAGAAGAGAGCCGCCTCTGACGACCCGGAAACCATGGCCTCGAAACGGGGGAGAAAATCCTCGTCAGAGGGTCCGACGCCGGGGAGTTCCTCGGCCGGACTACGCCCTCAAGGGGATCAGCCCTCCAGCGAGCCGTAAGTGGAGAAAAGATTTTCCTTTTGAGGGATGAGGGAAGTCCTTGATTTATATCTGAGAAGATTAACCAAACCTTTATCCTGTAGCTCGGACCTCAGCCCTTCTCAGCAGAGCTCGTCTTCGGGGGATCTCCTTCCGGAGATGATGGAGAGCGGGACGTCTCCCCCTGCCGTGCCGCCTAGCAAGGCGGGCGACCCTGAGGTGTCGTCGCGGAGGGTTTCTCCAAATCCGGTAGGGGCGGAAGGTGGCTATGCGGCCCCCTGAGGTTCTCCGCGTCCGGCCTTCGAAAGAGGTCATGGGACGAGCCCGGCACCGTCTGGTGCTCGACCAGAGGAGCTAAAGATTCTGCTGGGGCGAGCTTCTATCTCAGAGGAGCACCACGCGTTGATGGGCACGGTGATTGAAAGGATTTCATCTGTAGAGAGCGGATTGTATGAGGCCGTCAAAAGTTTACTGACGGGTTTCGAAGTACATTAGATAATGTATACTTTTGTCAGTTACGCATGAGTAAGATGCGCCCTGTGTAGATAGTAGCCCCTGAGACTCTACGCATCGTCAAGAAATGACGGCACGCGGAGGATCATAATCCCAGGTCTAAGATGTCCCCTTTGAATGTAGGCGGCAGGGTGCCCGGAATCGAGCCGAACTGACGATTTTGCCGAACTAAAGCGGCAACTGGATGTGGCAGATGCCTACATCACGCTTGTCAATAAGTGGCTTGATGAGGCTCAAGGTATGTAATTCCTCGGGCGACATCAGGTAAGAACAGTTTTATGCCTGTGTCTTACGATGTGTGTGCTTGACACAGATGGTGCGGCCGCCGTGGAGAATCTTAGGGCAGAACTTGCCCGAGCTAAAGAACAAGCCAGCGAAAGTGACGCGGCCACTAGGAAAGCCCTGAAGAGTTGAGAGCCGAACAGACTGCTCATTGCCGAAGCAAGGAAGAGATGGCTGAAATGGCCGAAAAGTTAAAAAGCGCTACAGATCGTTGCAGACTTCTTGAAAAAGAAGACCAGGCGAAACAGAAGGACTTAGAGAAGGCCGTTGCCAATGCCAAGGACGCGCGCTCTGCGATGAGAGCTGCGAAGGAGGAGCTACGTCAGGCCGAACAGATTGCGGCTGGAAAGCCCTTTATGCTGCGAAGGAAATTTTGTGATCCGAAGTTTGCTCCGTTGGACCGGATGTTGAGTGTGGAGGATACCTATCTGGACTTGGCAACGAGTGCTGCTGATGCGACCGAACACTTTCGAGATCAGAAAGATCGCGAAGTGGAAAAGCTTTTCTGGTCGCAGTTTCACAATCCAGAACGTCCACTGGCAGTGGATGATCGTTTGGCTCAATGGGCCGAACTGAATAGGTTGTCTGGACTCGCCATGAAGTACGTCATGGGTCACCTGTGGCCGGGGAGATCGGAGCCGAAGAGTTATTTCAGCTTGGTGCAGCAATTCCTTGATGCGGTGCCGCGTATAAATGCAATGAAGAGGTCAGCATGCATAGAGGGCGCTAGGATGGCTCTTGCCCGTGTTAAGACATACTGGGCAGAGATGGAGACCACCGTTGTTGCGTCCCGAGATTCGGACAAAAGCCGAGTACCCTCCGAGCACTATTTTCAGGAAGTTCTTGAAGGCGCTCGTGTAATAGAGACGCAGTGCCCGAAAGATGCTATGTTATGATAGCATATGTAATTATAAAGTAATATTTTGATAAACTGTAGTGGCCTTTTTTATACTTGTGCCTCCAAGTATTGGGAACACCTCCTGTGCGGCCGTTTTAAGATATATATATATATATATATATATATATATATATATATATATATATATATATATATATATAGAATCTGAAAGATGGCAGTCGTTGGCTTCAGCCCCCACGCACATAGTGCGGGGGTGCTCGCAGAAGACGCATTTTCACACTTAACCCAACGTCTTGGTCCTACAAAGGAGGTGATAGCGCAGCGGGCCAGGCAACCGGACTATAATGCTTTAACACTTTCACTTAGCCATAGGAGTTTGACAGTGAGACTATTTAGGTAGCCCTTGGTGGCAACTGCGCTCGTCCGAGTTCGGGGCGCGTATGTGCCTGACCGGGAAGCGGCCCTTCGTTAAAGCGGAGGAATCCGATAGATTCTGATAGGTCATCGAGTGGCTGACCAGTCTCACGCTACATCATGACAGTCAGTTTTCGGCTTTCTCTACTGAGGTGCTCGCCCGGCCGAACCGGGGCACAATCGCAGTAGTTCTCCTGGTGCTACCTTAGCCGATAGAGCGGAACGTAAGGTAGCCGAACTCAGGAGCCGGGCAACCCAACATTTGACCAAAGACATGATTCGGAGCTGATGCATATAATGCCAAAACTCGCGACGCCGAACACTCCCTAAGGTGTTCGGTCTTTATGAGTGCGGGCGAAACAACACTCTTTATTAAAAAAGCCCCTAGTGTCCAGGTACGTGCAAAAATTCTGACGTGGCCACATGCCAAGACGCCAGCCTCCTCCTTGGTTATATCAGAAAGAAAAAACCAGGGGATGTGTAGCAACAAGAGACAGTAAAAAAGGTTTACGCAGGGTCTTAATCTAAAAAGAATCCTTTAGGACGGGTCCCTACTGCACGTCTGCGCCTGTGTCTCCGTTGTGCCGTATCCTGGACGGGCGCCGCACGACGTTCATCTGTAAAAGAGAGGAACTGAGTTGAAAACGGGTCGTGCCGAAAAAGTTTAAAATAAGCAAAGTATAAAGTAAGATATATAAGATTGAGCTTTATTGTCTCTTATTGTATATGCGTGGAGCCCCTAGTGCGGGGGTATATGGCTTCTAGGCCTGCATCAATGATGATTTTGCACCGAACTCGTCTATCCGCGTTCGTGGTCTTGAATGACCTATTTCGAAGTTTTTTGGCCGGTGAGGCCATTTTGCTGTGGGGCTGTCAAAGCGGCCGCACAGTCCTCCGCTTGGGGAGGCGCACTTTAGTGCTTCCCCTTCAAAGAGATGATGCCTCGTGGACCGGGCATCTTAAGCGTAAGAGATGCATAATGCGGTATTGCGTTAAAGCGAGCGAAAGCTTCGCGTCCCAGTAGTGCTTGATAGCGACTTGAGAACGGGACGATATGGAAGGTCAGCTTTTCACGGCGGAGGTTATCGGCAGAGCCGAATATGACTTCGAGCCGGAGAAAACCCATACAATGGGTGTCCGGACCAGGTATTACCCCTTGAAAGGAGGTTTTGCTGCGGCGGATTCTTGCTGGGTTTATCCCCATGTGCTGGATTGTATCCTGATATATCAGGTTTAGTCCACTGCCGCCGTCCATAAGGACATTTGAAAACTGGAGTCCGCCAATTATTGGATCGAGTATCAAGGCAGTCCAGCCTACATTCTTGATATTCCTAGAATAATCTAGCTGATCGAAGATGATCGGTTTTGACAACCAGTGGCAGGACCCTTTGGGGATGGGCCGTGTGGTGCGTACCTTTACGGGCGCCGCACGTTTTGTTATGTGAAGTGAGTTCACTGTTTTTACTTCTTGTGGGAAGTTCTTTTGTTTCCTGGTGCTCTGCTTTTGGGGTTCGTCCTCGTCTTCGCTTGGTGTGTCGAGCCCCTTGTGTTCGGCATTGAGTCTGCCGGATTGTTTGAAAACCCAACAGTCTCTGTGGGTATGGTTAGCAGGCTTCCCGGGAGTACTGTGTATCTGACATATCCTGTCCAGGATTTTATTTAGGTTGGATGGATCGTCCCTGTTATCCTGGGGGGGCGATTTTTCCTGATTTTGTCGTGAGCCTTTGAATCCGGCATTGACTGCCGTGCTCTTCGGACTTTTGTCCTTAGTCCAGCGACGGTCCTTGTTGCGTCGCGGTTTTCCGTTTCCATCCCTAGTTTCGGATGTACTTGGGTCGCTGGGGCTGCACCTTGCCAACCAGCTGTCCTCCCCTGCACAAAAGCGGGTCATGAGGCTTGTTAGTGCGGCCATTGTTCTTGGCTTTTCTTGGCCGAGGTGTCTGGCGAGCCATTCGTCTCGGATGTTATGCCTGAAAGCTGCTAAGGCTTCGGCGTCCGGACAGTCGACTATCTGATTCTTTTTAGTGAGGAATCTATTCCAGAACTGCCGAGCTGATTCTCCGGGTTGTTGAGTTATGTGACTAAGATCGTCTGCATCCGGAGGGCGGACATAGGTCCCTTGAAAGTTTGCTCGGAAAGCATCCTCGAGCTCTTCCCAGCTTCCAATTGCATTTTCGGGAAGGCTTTTAAGCCAATGTCGGGCAGGCCCTTTAAGCTTAAGGGGTAGATTTTTTATGGCGTGGAGATCATCTCCTCTAGCCATGTGTATGTGGAGGATATAATCCTCGATCCAAACTCCAGGGTCTGTTGTTCCATCATATGCCTCTATGTTTACGGGTTTGAATCCCTCTGGGAATTCATAGTCCAGGACCTTATCGGTGAAACATAGGGGGTGTGCGGCGCCCCTGTATTTGGGTGTGCCGGATTCTGATGATGGCTTCATAGCGTTGCTTACGAGAGCTTGCTTTCTTGGCCCATAAATGGACCTGACTGGGCCACGATGCGAATCCTTAAGTGGATCGCATGCCGATTTCGGTGCGGCGCCGCTTGCCGCTTTATGGGGTCGTCTATCCGACCGTGTGGCTTTTTCATTTTTTGAATGCGAGGGCTCTAGGGCCTCTTCGTCGAATTCAGGCAGTAGCTTTCTTTTCGGATAGCTTTTAGTGCGGCAACTATCACCGTACTTATTTGTTGTATTGATTAGTTTGCTCCATCTAATTCGGAGTGCATCTTCCACTATTTTTAGCTTCCACTTCTGCTTTTTTAGGCTGCGTGCAGTTGCAACGAGCCTCTCGTGGAGATTCTTCTGCTCCATAGGTTTATTCGGCGTGAGGTCGTCCGGAATGCCATTTTCGCCGGAGGAGGGATGTTCGGTTTCTCTATCTGTGTTGCCCTGTTCGGACGGTTGCTCTAAGGCCTACTCGTCGTCTACCGGCTCATCCTGCTCTATGGCTGGGTTTTTGTCGAGGCGGGGCTTGGGTCGGCGTTTACGCCGACGCTTTGATTGCTTTTCGGGGGGTCGATCTCCCGTCCCATCCCCTTTTTCCTCGTTGTCGCTTCCTTTAGGGGTATCCACCATGTACACATCATGAGATGAGGTGGTTGTCCAATGCCCTATGGGCGTTGGTTCGTCGGTATCTCCTGCATCGTCATCCATGCTGTCGATGTCTCCGGAGTCGAAGTTGAGCACGTCGTTTAAATTGTCGATAGTGGCTACCAAGTGGGTGGTGGGTGGGCTTTGAATTTCTTTATCGTCCGTATCCCATCCTCGCTGACCGTAGTTCGGCCAAGGCTCTCCTGATAAGGAGAGAGACTTGAGAGAGTTCAGGATATCGCCGCAAGGCGAGTGCTGAAAGATGTCTGCGGCGGTGAACTCTATTATCGGCGCCCAATCGGATTCGATCGGCAGGGGCGTGGGGGTTCGGAGTTCGGAAAGGAGTCCGGATCCTCGGAGTCACGGATCATGCAGAGTGCGGGGCTAGCGTTCGGCTCGATCGCCTTTGAGATCGAAGCCCCCGAGGTGACGTCCAACCGCTCATCCTCGATTGGCGCAATAGGCTCCGAGTTAGGGGTCGGAACCGATGCGTGTGCGGCCTCCAGGACACTGTCCGGAGGCAGAGCTAGATCATGCCCCTCGAGATAGTGCGGCGCGCTTGGCCGTGGCTCGAACCCGTCGAAGATCAAGTCTCCGCGGATGTCAGCCGTGTAGTTTAAGCTTCCAAACCTGACTTGATGGCCAGGGGCGTAGCTTTCGATCTGCTCCAGGTGGCCGAGCGAATTGGCCCGCAGAGCGAAGCCGCCGAAGACGAAGATCTGTCCGGGGAGAAAAGTCTCACCCTGGACCATATCGTTGTTGATGATCAAAGGAGCCATCGGGCCTAAAGGCGACGACACAGAGGAACTCTCAATGAAAGCACCAATGTCGGTGTCAAAACCGGCGGATCTCGGGTAGTGGGTCCCGAACTGTGCGTCTAGGCCGGATGGTAACAGGAGGCAGGGAACATGATGTTTTACCCAGGTTCGGGCCCTCTTGATGGAGGTAAAACCCTACGTCCTGCTTGATTAATATTGATGATATGGGTAGTACAAGAGTAGATCTACCACGAGATCAAGGAGGCTAAACCCTAGAAGCTAGCCTATGGTATGATTGTTGTATATGGAGTTGATTGCGTACGGACTACAACCCTCCGGTTTATATAGACACCGGATAGGGTTAGGGTTACATAAAGTCGGTTACAATGGTAGGAGATCTTGAATATCCGCATCGCCAAGCTTGCCTTCCACGCCAAGGAAAGTCCCATCCGGACACGGGACGAAGTCTTCAATCTTGTATCTTCATAGTCCAGGAGTCCGGCTGAAGGTATAGTCCGGCTACCCGAACACCCCCTAATCCAGGACTCCCTCACTTGCCATGCAAACACGTCAACATTCGCCCGTAGGAAGGTGACAAGCGCGCTTTCCTATTTGTTGTCTAGGGTGGAGCTTATGGTGAAATCCCCTCTCGTGCCATCCTCCTCGATGGACACCCTCTTGGTCTCTGGTGGCGCAGCTCTGGATTTCTTGCTCTTATCGGTGGAGCTCTCTGGCACGTCCTCGATGGGAGCACAACACTCCTAAGAGGTGCGCTTGTCGGATGGGCGCGAGAGATCTTGCCGGTCTTCTTCCCTGTCGGGGCTCCAGCGGCAGGAGTGAGTGCCTTGGCGGCAGTCACTGCAACTGCTTCCCAGTAGAGTTGGTCGGCACATATCGGTGCATCCTTTTTGTCGGAGGGGACAGTGATGATGGTCATCGGCCCCGGCATCTTCAGCGTGTTGTAGGCGTAATGCGACGCTGCCATGAACTTGGCTAGTGTTGGGCGACCGAGGATCCCTTTGTAGGGCAAGGGGATCTCGGCTACATTGAAAACAATCCTCTTCGTCATGCAGTTTAACTCACCTCCAAATGTCACGGGCAGCGTGACCTTACCCTTCGGCTGACTCCTCCCCGGGTTGACCCCTTGAAATGTGCCCGTCTCTTCGAGGTCTCCATCAGGAATCTGCATCCTTTTGATCACGACAGGCGAGATGAAGTTAAGACCGGCCCCGCCATCAACTAGCATCTTCGTCACCTTGAGGTTGCGTATTGTTGGCGAGACCAACAACGGCAAACACCCGACCACAATTGTGCGATCAGGGTGGTCCTCGGCGTCGAAAATGATAGGCGTGCTGGACCATTTCAGTGGCCTCTGAGCATCGAGGGATGGTTCTGTTGCTGTGATATCACGCGCCCACTGCTTGAGCTGGCAGTGAGAAGTGTGCAGCGAGGCGCCACCGTCGACGCACATGGCCTCCGTAGCCTTCTGGAACTCGTGCTCGCCGGACTCGTCATCTTCGTCATGATCATCATCTCCTTGCTTCTTGTCGTGGCCCCGAGCGGGCCTCTCTTGCTGATTATCCTTTCCGCGGCGGTCTCCTTGCCGCCACGCTTCTTGCCAGATCCCTCGGCACCATCCTGGCCCTTCTCCTTGTCCCGCCTCTCATACTCAGCTTTTCGCTTCTCAGCAAGCAGCTCGACCCGCCGACAGTTCTGGAGGTCGTGGCCCTTGGTGCGGTGGATCTTGCAATATTGCTTGTCAGAGCCTCCCGGCTTGTCGGCAGCCGCCAAGTGATACGTCTCCAATGTATCTATAATTTTTGATTTCTCCATGCTATTATATTATCTATTTTGGATGTCAATGGGCTTTATTTTACACTTTTATATCATTTTTGGGACTAACCTACTAACTGGAGGCCCAGCCCAAATTCTTGTTTTTTTTGCCTATTTTAGGGTTTCGCCGAAAAGGAATATCAAACGGAGTCCAAACGGAATGAAACCTTTGGGAGACGTGATTTTCTCAACAAACGTGATCCAGGAGAGTTGGAGTGGGCATCAAGAAACAAACAAGGAAGCCACGAGGCAGGGGCGCGCCTACCCCCCTGGGCGTGCCCTCCACCCTTGTGGGTCCCTCGTTGCTCCACTGACGTACTTCTTCCTCCTATATATATCCACGTACCCCCCAAACATCCAGGAGCACCACGAAAACCTAATTCCACTGCCGCAACCTTCTGTATCGAGAGATCCCATCTCGAGGCCTTTTTCAGAGCTCCGCCCGAGGGGGCATTCATCACGGAGGGCCTCTACATCAACTCCATGGCCTCTCCGGTGATGTGTGAGTAGTTTACTTCAGACCTACGGGTCCATAGTTACTAGCTAGATGGTTTCTTCTCTCTCTTTGGATCTCAATACAAAGTTCTCCTCGATCTTCTTGGAGATCTATTCGATGTAATCTTCTTTTGCGGTGTGTTTGTCGAGATCCGATGAATTGTGGGTTTATGATCAAGTTTATCTATGAGCAATATTTGAATCTCCTCTGAATTCTTTTATGTATGATTGGTTTATCTTTGCAAGTCTCTTCGAATTATCAGTTTGGTTTGGCTTACTAGATTGATCTTTCTTGCAATGGGAGAAGTGCTTAGCTTTGGGTTCAATCTCGCGGTGCTCGATCCCAGTGACAAAAAGGGAAACGAAACGTATTGTATTGTTGCCATCAAGGATAAAAAGATTGGGTTTATATCATATTGCATGAGTTTATCCCTCTACATCATGGCATCGTCCTTAAAGCATTACTTTGTTCTTATGAACTTAATACTCTAGATGCATGCTGGATAGCGGTCGATGTGTAGAGTAATAGTAGTAGATGCAGAATCGTTTCGGTCTACTTGTCGCGGACGTGATGCCTATATACATGATCATACCTAGATATTCTCATAACTATGATCAATTCTATCAATTGCTCGACAGTAATTCGTTTACCCACCGTAATACTTATGCTCTTGAGAGAAGCCACTAGTGAAACATATGGCCCCCGGGTCTATCTTCCATCATATTAATCTTCCAACACTTAGTTATTTCTATTGCCGTTTATTTTACTTTGCATCTTTATTTCTCTTTATCATAAAAATACCAAAAAATATTATCTTATCATATCTATCAGATCTCACTCCCGTAAGTGACCGTGAAGGGCTTGACAACCCCTTTATCGCGTTGGTTGCGAGGTTCTTATTTGTTTGTGTAGTTGCGTGGGACTCGAGCGTGATCTCCTACTGGATTGATACCTTGGTTCTCAAAAACTGAGGGAAATACTTATGCTACTTTGCTGCATCACCCTTTCCTCTTCAAGGGAAAACCAACGCAGTGCTCAAGACATAGCAAGAAGTATTTCTGGCGTCGTTGCCATGGAGATTCACGCCAAGTCAAATCAAGATTTGACTCCCAACAACAAGCCATTTCTGGTGCCGTTGCCAAGTCAAGACATACCAAGTACCCATCACAAACTCTTATCCCTCGCATTACATTATTTGCCATTTTCCTCTCGTTTTCCTCTCCCCACTTCACCCTTGCCGTTTTATTCGCCCTTCTTCTGTTCATCTTTCCATTTGCTTTGATGTCCCACTTGGCTCGTTTGCTCGTTTGGTTGGAATAGTTGTTTATTTATTGCTAAACAGAGAACCTAATATCTATGGATCATCATCCGCTTGCTAATATTTTTAGGAGATCCAATTATGATGAACCAATTGCTAATGAGTTTTGTGCACTAGGTTATCTTTATGTAGTTTTTCTTGAAATTTCTGAATCTAAAAATTGTGATGAAGTACTTTATGGAGTGATCCACGATGGATCTTTGAACGGAAAGCATGATTGCAATGATGATAGTATCAATTCTATTAATGTCAATTGTGCTTATAATATGCAAAACCCTAAGCTTGGGGATGCTAGTTTTGCTATGTCTACTACTTGTTGCAATGATCATGATTGGGGTGATTCTTCTTATGATCTTGAAAATTTATTTAAGCCCCATGATGAATATGAGATTGATAATAGTGTTTGCAATATTATTGAAAGTGGGTTTGGAAGAGTGTCAACTTTAGATCCCACATATTTGGAGAATGTTCAATCTTATGAAATTTTTAATAAAAGTGGGTTTGGAGAGGTCATGACTTTAATTAATGTTAATCTCACTATTTCGGAAGAGTGTAAACTTTGCATGCATGTGGATCGTGTTGAAAATATTTTATGTGATAGCTATTTTGTTGAATTTGCTTATGACCCCACATGTAATTATTATGAGAGAGGAAAATATGACTGTAGAAATTTTCATGTTACTAAATTACCTCTCGTTATGTTGAGATTGCTATTGTTTCTTTCCGTTTCCTTGCATATGCTTGTTTTTGCTTGCTATGACAATTTGTTTGCTTATAAGATGCCTGTGCATAGGAAGTATGTTAGACTTAGATGTGTTTGTCACGTGTTTCATGATGCTCTCTTTGTGCTTCAATTCTTGTCTTTGATGTGAGCATCATTGAAATTTTCAATGTCTAGCTAGAGGCTTTAAAGAAAAGCGCTTATTGGGAGACAACCCAATATTTTTCCTTGCTGTTATTTAATAAAAAAATGTAGCCTCTGTTTTGGTTGCGTTTTTTGTGTTTAATTAGTGTTTGTGCCAAGTAGAACCGTTGGGAAGACTTGGGGAAAGTCTTTTTGATCTTGCTGTAAAAACAGAAACTTTAGCGCTCACGAGAATTGCTGCTATTTTTTATTGCAGACTGATATTTAGTTAATTCTTTTTGCAGATGATTAATAGATAAATTCCTCACATCCAGAAATTTATTTTAGAATTTATGGGGTTCCAGAAGTTGCGTTAGCTACAGATTACTACATATTGTTCTGTTTTTGATAGATTCTGTTTTTCGTGTGTTGTTTGCTTATTTTGATGAATCTATGGCTAGTAAAAGAGTTTATAAACCATAAAGAAGTTGGAATACAGTAGGTTTAACACCAATATAAATAATGAATGAGTTCATTACAGTACCTTGAAGTGGTGTTTTGTTTTGTTTCGCTAACGGAGACGAGATTTTCTATTTTGAGTTTTGTGTTGTGAAGTTTTCAAGTTTTGGGTAAAGATTTGATGGATTATGGAACAAAGAGTGGAAAGAGCCTAAGATTGGGGATGCTCATCGCACCCCAAGGTAAAATTCAAGGACACAAAAAATCCTAAGCTTGTGGATGCCCCGGAAGGCATCCCCTCTTCGTCTTCGTCTATCGGTAACTTTACTTGGAGCTATATTTTTATTCACCACATGATATGTGTTTTGCTTGGAGCGTCTTGTATGATTTGAGTGTATGATTTGAGTCTTTGATTTTTAGTTTACCACAATCATCCTTGCTGTACACACCTTTTTAGAGAGACTCACATGATTTGAAATTTATTAGAATACTCTATGTGCTTCACTTATATCTTTTAGAGCACGGTGATGGTTTTGTTTTATTGAAATAATTGATATCTCATGCTTCACTTATATTATTTTGATAGTCCTTTAGAACAATATGGAAATTTGCTTTTAGGAATAATATAAAAACTTTCATAGAAGTGCATTGAATACTATGAGAAGTTTGATACTTGATAATAGTTTTGAGATATGAGATGGTGATATTAGAGTCATCCTAGTTGAGTAGTCGTGAATTTGAGAAATACTTGTGTTGAAGTTTGTTATTCCCGTAGCATGCACGTATGGTGAACCGTTATGTGATGAAGTCGGAGCATGATTTATTTATTGATTGTCTTCCTTATGAGTGGCGGTCGGGGATGAGCGATGGTCTTTTCCTACCAATCTATCCCCCTAGGAGCATGCGTGTAATACTTTGTTTTGATAACTAATATATTTTTGCAATAAGTATGTGAGTTCTTTATGACTAATGTTGAGTCCATGGATCGCACTCTCACCCTCCCACCATTGCTAGCCTCTCTAGTATCGCGCAACTTTCGCCGGTACCATAAACCCACCATATACCTTCCTCAAAACAGCCACCATACCTACCTATTATGGCATTTCCATAGCCATTCTAAGATATATTGCCATGCAACTTTCCACCATTCCGTTATTATGACACGCTTCATCATTGTCATATTGCTTGCATGATCATGTAGTTGAAATCGTATTTGTGGCAAAGCCACCGTTCATAATTCTTCATATATGTCACTCATGCATCATTGCACATCCTGGTACACCACCGGAGGCATTCACATAGAGTCATATTTTGTTCTATATAAGTATTGAGTTGTAATTCTTGAGTTGTAAGTAAAAGGAAGTGTGATGATCATCATTATTAGAGCATTGTCCCAAGTGAGGAAAGGATGATGGAGACTATGATTCCCCCACAAGTCGGGATGAGACTCCGGACGAAAACTAAAAAAAATAAAAAAGAGGCCAAAAAAAGGAAGAAGGCCCAAATAAAAAATGGGAGAAAAAGAGAGAAGGGACAATGCTACTATCCTTTTTCCACACTTGTGCTTCAAGGTAGCACCATGTCCTTCATATACAGAGTCTCCTATGATATATACTAGTGGGAATTTTTCAGTATAGAACTTGGGTTGTATATTCCAATGATGGGCTTCCTCAAAATTCCCTAGGTCTTCGTGAGCAAGCAAGTTGGATGCACACCCACTTAGTTTATTTTGTTGAGCTTTCATATACTTATAGCTCTAGTGCATCCGTTGCATGGCAATCCCTACTCACTCACATTGATATCTATTGATGGGCATCTCCATAGCCCGTTGATACGCCTAGTTGATGTGAGACTATCTTCTCCTTTTTGTCTTCTCCACAACCACCATTCTATTCCACCATAGTGCTATATCCATGGCTCCCACTCATATATTGCGTGAAGATTGAAAAAGTTTGAGAACATCAAAAGTATTAAACAATTGCTTGGCTTGTCATCGGGGTTGTGCATGATTTAAATATTTTGTGTGGTGAAGATAGAGCATAGCCAGACTATATGATTTTGTAGGGATAACTTTCTTTGGCCATGTTATTTTGAGAAGACATAATTGCTTAGTTAGTATGCTTGAAGTATTATTATTTTTATGTCAATATTAAACTTTTATCTTGAATCTTTCGGATCTGAACATTCATGCCACAATAAAGAAAAATTACATTGAGAAATATGTTAGAAAGCATGCCACATCAAAAATTCTTCTTTTACCATTTACCTACTCGAGGACGAGCAGGAATTAAGCTTGGGGATGCTTGATACGTCTCCAATGTATCTATAATTTTTGATTGCTCCATGCTATTATATTATCTATTTTGGATGTCAATGGGCTTTATTTTACACCTTTATATCATTTTTGGGACTAACCTACTAACCGGAGGCCCAACCCAAATTCTTGTTTTTTTGCCTATTTTAGGGTTTTGCCGAAAAGGAATATCAAATGGAGTCCAAACGGAATGAAACCTTCGCGAACGTGATTTTCTCAACAAACGTGATCCAGGAGACTTGGAGTGGGTGTCAAGAAACAAACGAGGAAGCCACGAGGCAGGGGGCGCACCTACCCCCCCCCCCCCGGGGACACCCTCCACCCTCGTGGGCCCCTCGTTGCTCCACCGACGTACTTCTTCCTCCTATATATATCCACGTACCCCCCAAACATCCAGGAGCACCACGAAAACCTAATTCCACTGCCGCAACCTTCTGTATCGAGAGATCCCATCTCGAGGCCTTTTTCAGAGCTCCGCCCGAGGGGGCATTCATCACGGAGGGCCTCTACATCAACTCCATGGCCTCTCCGGTGATGTGTGAGTAGTTTACTTCAGACCTACGGGTCCATAGTTACTAGCTAGATGGTTTCTTCTCTCTCTTTGGATCTCAATACAAAGTTCTCCTCGATCTTCCTGGAGATCTATTCGATGCAATCTTCTTTTCTGGTGTGTTTGTCGAGATCCGATGAATTGTGGGTTTATGATCAAGTTTATCTATGAACAATATTTGAATCTCCTCTGAATTCTTTTATGTATGATTGGTTTATCTTTGCAAGTCTCTTCGAATTATCAGTTTGGTTTGGCCTACTAGATTGATCTTTCTTGCAATGGGAGAAGTGCTTAGCTTTGGGTTCAATCTCACGGTGCTCGATCCCAGTGACAGAAAGGGAAACGACACGTATTGTATTGTTGCCATCAAGGATAAAAAGATGGGGTTTATATCATATTGCATGAGTTTATTCCTCTACATCATGTCATCTTCCTTAAAGCATTACTTTGTTCTTATGAACTTAATACTCTAGATGCATGATGGATAGCGGCCGATGTGTGGAGTAATAGTAGTAGATGCAGAATCGTTCCGGTCTACTTGTCGCGGACGTGATGCCTATATACATGATCATACCTAGATATTCTCATAACTACGCTCAATTCTATCAATTGCTCGACAGTAATTCGTTTACCCACCGCAATACTTATGCTCTTGAGAGAAGCCACTAGTGAAACCTATGGCCCCGGGGTCTACCTTCCATCATATTAATCTTCCAACACTTAGTTATTTCTATTGCCGTTTATTTTACTTTGCATCTTTATTTATCTTTATCATAAAAATACCCAAAATATTATCTTATCATATCTATCAGATCTCACTCTCGTAAGTGACCGTGAAGGGCTTGACAACCCCTTTATCGTGTTGGTTGCGAGGTTCTTATTTGTTTGTGTAGGTGTGTGGGACTCGAGCGTGATCTCCTACTGGATTGATACCTTGGTTCTCAAAAACTGAGGGAAATACTTATGCTACTTTGCTGCATCACCCTTTCCTCTTCAAGGGAAAACCAACGCAGTGCTCAAGAGGTAGCACCAAGGCCCAGCAAGCGGCGCACCCGGCAATTTCCTTGCCCGGGTCGTCTGCCTTGGCCTTCTTGGAAGCGCCGGTGTCCGTGGATCCCTCGACGGCAAGCACGGTCTTTCCCTTGCGCTTCCTGTTGCGGCGCCGGCCCTTCTTCGTCGGGGTGGCCGCGTCTTCGTCTGTGGAGTCAGTTTTCGCGTCAATGTCCTTTCCGGGCTACTTCCTCCCCTCTTCAGCTCGAGCACACCTATCGGCCAGAACATAAAGTTCGGCCACATCTTTGACCTTGTTCATCGCCATCTCTTCATGCATCTTGCGGTTGCGCACATTCTGATGGAATGCGCTGATCACGGCGGCGGGATGAACATCTGGGATGTTGTATTGCACCTGGCTGAACCTCTGTATGTACTTGCGCAGGGTTTCACCTTCCTTCTGGGGGATGATATGCAAATCGCTTTCCTGGCCATGAGCTTGGTTGCCTCCGGTAAAGGCGCCAACAAACTCATGGCACAAGTCCGACCAAGAAGAAATAGAATCCGTCGGCAAGTGCATCAGCCATGACATGACATTGGGTTTGAGTGCTAGCGTGAAGTAATTGGCAAGCACCTTGTCGTCGCGGGATCCAGCAGCTTGCATCGTGATGGTGTAGATGCTGAGGAACTCTGACGGGTGGGTCTTGCCGTTGTACTTCTCGCCAACGTCTGGCTTGAACATGCGGTGGGAGGGCCACTGGAACTGTCGTAGCTCACGGGTAAAGGCCGAGCAACCCACCTCGTAGGGTAGGTCGCCAGAGCCCCCCGGTGTTGGGTGGTCCATAGTGGACCCCGCCTGCCTATCTGACTGGTGGCATGCATCGTGCCGGCGCTCGATGGTGGTTCGAGCTTCTTCACGGCTTGCTCCCGAAGAACTTGGCGCTGATCGCGGTGGGTCCGTGGGTCGGACAACGCTATGGAAATGTTATCACAAGCATCGTCACGACGGATCGACACCCGCGGTGGCTGGCGTGGAGGAGGAGAGTGCACTATGGCCGCAGCGCCCCTGATCCCTCCACCACTGGCATGCGGCGGCTCGATGAAGCACCGGCCAGAGGGCCCCGTCGGTCGTCGCTCATCTTTGTTGGAAACGCCGACGAGGCTTCGGATGGTGGCTCTCCACTCGTCGAGCTTATCCGCAGCAGGAGGAAAGTCGAGGAGCAACTGTGCGCGTGCCAAAGCTTCTGCTGGCGTGGGTGGTGGCGAAAGCTGCGTGGACCATGATGCGATCCGACTTCTAACCACGTTAGAAGGAGCTCTATCACG
Source organism: Triticum aestivum (assembly GCF_018294505.1). Taxonomy (NCBI): domain Eukaryota; kingdom Viridiplantae; phylum Streptophyta; class Magnoliopsida; order Poales; family Poaceae; genus Triticum; species Triticum aestivum. The sequence continues at coordinate 328,854,973 of NC_057797.1, forward strand.
GCCTGGCGGGCTATACACTGTTTTTGCCAGTGCCTCGGCGTGCGTGCTGGCCTTCTACGTCCCGCGAATGATGCACAGGACTCCTCCCACAATGGTGCCCAGGATCACCAACGTGGTGAAGCTGCTCGTCGCGCACAACCTGGGAAGAGCGCGTCGGGGGCGCCGGCATAGGCGCCTCGGAAGTCGCCACGCTGCCCGTGGGTGGCATGACGCCGCCTGCGGGGGGCCTGGCTCCGTCTTTGGATTTGGTAGCATGTGGCTCGTCGTCTCGCGCATGAACTACGCCGCTCTCCAGGCTTTGGCTGCCAGAGCGATGCGGGAGTTCGTGAGCTGCGCCTCGGCTTCCGTTCATGACCGCCCCACCACTCGCCCATACAGGTACGAGTCGTTCGGCCCCCGATGAACCGATCACTATGATCGTCTTCTTCTTGGGAGCCATGGCGATGAAGAACTGCTAGACCGTATTTTCACAACTGCGCACCCCCTACCTGGCGCGCTAGAGATGTTGGTGGAAATGACACCTATGGGGTCATTGGGATCCCTTCTACGGTTGGCGGACGCGGGGTTGTGCAAAGAGCAGGTCTGGCGGTCAGCACGCAAATTGTTTACCCAGGTTCGGGCCGCGGAGACGCGTAAAACCCTAGTCCTGCTTTGATGTATATTTGGGTGTTCTTGTGTTCTTGAACTAGCTGCGGTGGCTCTCTAGTCCAAAAGATCCGAATCCCCCTCCAGTACGCCTCGGGCCTCCTTTTATAGACAAAAGGGGTCGCCATAGTGGCACACAGGAGGTGGAAAGGTGTACAGGGGCTGAGTCTATCCCCTGGCATCGTCGGGCAAACGCATTTAATGCACTACCGACATGCCCCTCTTGCTTTATTGGGGATGGCAAAGAAGCTCGTCCCAGCTGTTGTCGCCTCGCCTGGCTCCGACGCGCATCCAAGCTGACGAGGCGTTGTAACGCCACGTAGGCTGGCTGCTGGGCTGGCGCTTTCACGAAGATCTACATGCCACCATGCAGGTGCTTGCTGAGTTGGTGTAGAGGCCGCGTGCTGCCATGCAGATGCCTACTCAGCTGGTCGAGCTAGCAGCTGCGTGGGGGCGGCGGTGGAGTCTTGGCAGGCACGGTCCTGGCTGCGGCCTCGCAGGTGTCTTCGGCAAGGGCCTTGCCAGGGGCCTGGCAAGGGACTTGCCGCGGCACCGCGGTCGTCCTCGGCAAGGATCTTGCCGGGGGGTCTCGTGGATTTCATTGGCAAGAATCTCGCGAAGGATCGTCGTCTTCTGGTTCTCGTCTGATCTTGTTTATTTAGGATCCTGACAAAGATCTGCATGCCACCACGGAGGTGCCTCCCGAGCCTTGGTTCCAATGTGGTTGATGGTGTTGGAACCCCTTGGGCTCAAGGGTGGCGCGCTCTGTTGGCGTCAGGATCCTCGGTAGCAGTCATCACACGCTAAGATTTGCATTCTCGCGTAAAATGTCCTCTTCCCTTACAACAAGGACAAATAATATCACTTGTGTGCCCTGTTGATGCCATGGAAGAAGAGCTCTGCGCAGGCCCGGCAGGTGTGCTCTTGGCAGATAGTGGTGGTTGTGCCTGCTTTCTTGTATCACGGCTTGAGGTGGCACCTGATGGAGGTGCTGGTGAAGTGGAAGTAGAGGGTGCACGTGGTTTCCATGATGAAGATCGACCTGTAGAAAAGTTAGTTCGCGCCAATGCCTATCGATCCTGCACTTCACGTTCAGCTTTACAAGCAAGATGGAATAAACGAGTGATATTAGTATACTCCTTATACTCTAGAATGGTCTAAATCTCTCTATTTAATCCACCCATAAAACGTGCTAGCATAGCTTCATTCTCCTCAACAATACCACATCTAATCATGCCAGTTTGTAATTCCTGATAATATTCTTCTACAGAATTTTTTCCTTGTCTTAAGCGCTGCAATTTTTGAAGTAATTCACGTTGATAATAAGGTGGAACCCAACGAGTACACATAGCATCTTTCAAAGCAGCCCAAGTAGCTGGAATGGCATATAATCTACAATGTTCAGACCACCAAACACATGCAAAACTAGTGAAAGCACAAACAACAGCAGGAACACGTCTCTCCTCAGGATATTGTAAACATGTAAAACATTGTTCAGTTTCTAACTCCCAAGTAAGATATATATCAGGAACATATCTACCCTCAAATGGTGGAATATTCAATTTTAGTTTAGGAAGATGGTCATGATCTCGTACCTCGGGTGGTGGTGCAGCCCTACCGTTGCGATGATATGCATGAAGACGACCTGGTGGTGGTGGTGCTGGTGGTTACACGTAGTTCTGATTTTGATCAGCCTCATCGTCGTAATGGTCCTCCACCTCTGCAGTAGCAGCAGGAGCTACAGAAGCACCAACAGTAGGTACGGCAGCACCAGAAGTTTGACCAGGCTCAATGGGAATGCGTTGTGCTCGTCCCACTTGATTTGGAAGACGATGATGTTGTTGTTGTAGAGGTGCGACGGGTGCAGCGGACGGTGGAAGACGCATGAGCAATTCATTAAACTTGTTATCAAGCTTTGTTTCGAACGCCTTCTCAATGCCATCTATCATCTCCATGGCCTCTTCAAATCTATTTAGCACATCTTCCACCTGTTCACTCAGCATTTGCTGAAACTTATCATGTAACTCTTTGTTCTTCATGTTCTCCCAGTCAGTCTTGTCGGCTTGTGATCCTGCCATGGTTAGCAGCAATAGAAGCACACAAGAATATGATCCTACAGACTACTAGTAAGTGGTGGACAGTCACAAATCCGTCAAGTGGATCTCAAATTCTTACCAGTTCTTACCAAGCAGTAGGTGGTGATCAGCAACCGTTGTAGTCAAAACTCTCAAAGCTTGGATAGAGGGATTACCAGGGAGAGTCAAACGCACGACGTAGATGTATGTGGAGCTGGGAAGACTTATAATATGGTAGCAAAAGGGGTCAGCAATAATCAATTCAGATATGCAAAGTTGAATAAACGCTCAACGACGGTACTGTGCTGGTCCTAGGCTAGACCGTACTAGAGACGCGAGCCTAGAACACTAACAAAATCACGGCGCTGCACGTAAACAAGGGAGGAGCACACTCTGGAAAAAAATTCACTTTTGCACTTTTTTTCACTCTTTTTTTGCTCTGCAACAAAAAAATCGAAAAAGTCTACTAATGTCCTAAAAACTTCCTAGCCAGAATTTTCTAGACTTAGTTTTTTTAGTTTGGAACTATTTTTCTTCTGCGGATGGCTCGAAAGTTGGGTACTACTCTGTCACGACTCGGAGTATCGCGTGATCTAGAAATCGAAAACAAAGCAACAATTACTGGACTCGGACTGGTGGCGGAGATGAGTCTGGTGGAACTCAGACTGGTGGCGGATATATGTTGCAGGTGGACTCGAATTGGTGTGATGGTGACTGATATTTGGTGGCGTATATGGACTCGGATTGGCGGTGACTATGTAGTGGTTGTATATGGCAGCAGCGATGAAGTTGGTGCGGTGGTGGTATATGGCAGCAGCGATGATGATGATGCGGTGGTGATATATGGCAGCGGCGACGTGACAACCTATGAACAGAACTCGAAACTCTAAAGGACTAGACGCTAAGACCAGCAACTTGACACGACGATGCAACCACAAATTCAACAAAGCAAATACAGAAAAGATTATGCAAAGGCTCAGATTGGTTCGGATAGGATGAACTAACCCTAATTTTTTTGGCTTTTTCGTGGACAATAGATATGAAGAATAGACTCGATCTAAACTACAAAAAACTGTAAAATCTCACCGAGCAACCTGGAAATCTGATACCACTTGATAGAGGCAAAGGTGTCCCGTCTTTCAATGAGATGGTGGCTATCGTTTGGGAGGAAGTCGACTTTGACGATCCGACTATGAATGTGCGAGGATGTCGCGCCTTAGCAATCGCTAAACCAACTCCGAGAGGTTATTGACCACGCCGGAGCACGATCAACCTGACCACGAAGGTCTGTTTTCCTGCAGGCAAACGAAGAACAAGCAAGAAAATAAGATTGCAATCTGGATATTGCGAATATAAGAGGAAAGCTTTATTGATCAAGGTGGGGTTCTGTGACGTCTTGGTCTGGTCGTTGGACACAAACGAAGTACACGAAGTTGAAGCTATGGCGAACTTTTAATCTAAACAAAACCCGAAGTCTAAACGATGCCCTAAGGGCTGTATATATGGAGGGAGAGGGGGGGAATTTCGTGGCCCTTGGAGGAGGGGTCCGAAACCAACCCTAACTCTTGTTTCCCCACACATACGGACTCTAAAACAGCCTATACTTAAGTATTTTGAGAATACATGGGCTTGGCCCAATAATAAGGTGACGCAGCACCTAGAATAGCCTCTGGACGAAATTTATGAAGTGACATCTTGTATATTTCATCCAAGGCTTCATGCACTGATTATGGTGGATTCAAAGTCCTCAAATCATCACTTGTAACTTCGTTCTTGATCCCCTTGCACATGCCATCATCTCCATGCTTGAGCTTGCTCCAAGGTTCATCTTTCTTGTCCAAACTAGGCCCTTCATTTGTAAGCAAAACAAATGTATCCAATTTAGGCAGCATCATATTCTCATGAACATTAGAATCGTTACCAAGAAACAAAAGTACCTGATAATTCAATTGGCGTGCGCGAGCTCTAGTAATTGGTCCAGTATGTATAGCAGCAGGGGTTGTGGGTGTAACCATGGTATTGATGTCCTCATCAAGTTGCCTCGGCAAGGATCTTGCCGAGGCTACGGAAGCCACCCCGACAAGGGCCTTGCCGGGGAGTCCACCTTGCCCTCTTGCTCTCTTTGTGGCTCTGGTCTTGGTGTTGTTATGGTCGTCTTGTGTTCCGGCTTCCCTCCCCTGCCCTGCTTAGTGTGACCATGGGTGCGACTCTGACTGCCCATGCATGATTCAACACTCTTACTTTTGTACACCAACATCCGGCTTTTCGACCAATGTCCACACTTGATTCCTCTCGAAATTGTGTAGCTCTTCATGCATAGCGTTCACCCAGTCCAGATCCTCAAGAGCTTCTTCAACCTTCATAGGTTCAATACTAGAAATGAATGAGTAGTGTTCAAAAGTTAGCCAAACGAGTTTTAGAGCGAGTAATTCTCCTCGTTTGAATATCATTGAAGATTTTATTGACGGGATGGTCTCTTGTGACTCTTGCTCTAACTCGTGAGAGATTTTGTTTGGATTGGGGTGGAACGTCCTCTTCATTGTCTTCTTCTTCCTCTCTTTCTTCATTGTTGTTGGCGTTGTCATTCTCCTGTGGAGGTGGAGAGGGAGGTCGAGGTGGTTCGTCTTGTTGTACTTCCTCATTTCCTCCATCTTGACGTGTTCCACTTGTGGATGCCTCCAAATCAACTTGTGGTTCACCTTGATGTGAAGCTGAGGCTTCCACTTGAACGGATGAAGTACTCTCCTTCACCTCTGTTGGGTGAATCTTGCCAATGCACAAATCTTGGATTGCTTCCGAATGATCTTTGTCTCCTACATCAATTGGCAATTGCTCTACTTGCGAGCTGTTAGATTCATCAAACTTCACATCTACCATCTCTTCAACTTTTTGGGTGAAATTGTTGTAGACACGGTAAGTGTGAGAGTTTAAGCCATAACCGAGTAGGAAACCTTCATGAGATTTAGGAAAACTTTCTTCTTAGCTTCATCTCCGGGTAAACCTGCAAGCTTAAATAATCCACAAATTTCATCCACATATATCAAGTGCATATCAGGATGTTCGGTTCCATCTCCTGCATAAGGATTAGCTAGCAGTTGTTCTATCATACCTGAAGGGATTTTATAACCAATATTTTCAGTAGGTGCAGTAGGTTGAGGGGTAACTAATTGTGGTTACGGTCGAGGTGAAGATACCCTGAACAAACCCCTCAGAGTACTGTTCTCCATAGTAACAAGTGACAATAAACTTCAGCACGTAGTAATATTTTTTCCTTATCGATTTCCACTTGCCAAGAGTGCTTCACTCCCCGGCAACGGCGCCAGAAAATAGCCTTCATGACCCACAAGTATAGGGGATCAATCGTAGTCATTCTGAAAGTAAGAGTGTTGAACCCAACGAGGAGCAGAAGGAAATGACAAGTAGTTTTAAGCAAGGTATTCTCTGCAAGCACTAAAATTGTAAGTAACGAGTAGTTTGATAGCAAGATAATTTGTAACAAGCAAGTAATGGTAACGGTAACAAAAGTGCAGCAAGGTAGCCCAATCCCTTTGAGGCAAAGGATAGTCCAAAACGGTCTCTTATGATAAGCAAAGCGTTCTCGAGGGTACACGGGAATTTCATCTAGTCACTTTCATCATGTTGGTTTGATTTGTGTTCGCTACTTTGATAATTTGATATGTGGGTGGACCGGTTCTTAGGTGATGTTCTTACTTGAACAAACCTACTACTTATGATTAACCCCCTCGCAAGCATCCGCAACGACAAGAAAAGTATTAAGAACAAATTCTAACAATAGCGTTAAACATTTGGATCCATATCGGTCCCTTACGAAATAGCGCATAAACTACGGTTTAAGCTTCTGTCACTCTCGCAACCCATCATCTAATAACTACTCCACAATGCATTCCCTTAGGCCCACATATGGTGAAGTGTCATGTAGTCGACGTTCACATGACACCACTAAGGGAATCACAACATACATACCATCAAAATATCGAACACATATCAAGTTCACATGATTACTTGCAACAAGATTTCTCCCATGACCTCAGAACAAAAGTAGCTACTCTCAAATGATAATCATGCAAAAGATCAAAGGGGTATTAAATAGCATAATGGATCTGGACATATAATATTCCACGGAATAAACCATATAGTAATCAACTACAAGATGTAATCAACACTACTAGTCACCCATAACCACCAATCTATAGTTTCGGTACAAAGATTGAACACAAGAGATGAACTAGGGTTTGAGAGGAGATGGTGCTATTGAAGATGTTGATGGATATTACCCTCCCCAAGATGGGAAAGTTGTTGGTGATGATGATGACGATGATTTCCCCCTCCGGGAGGGAAGTTCCCCCGGCGGAATCGCTCCGCCGAAGGGCAAAATTGCTCCTGCCCAAGTTCCGCCTCGAGACGAAGGCGCTTCGTCCCGAAAGTCCTCTACTTATTTTTTTCTAGGTCAAAATGACTTATATACCAAAATAGGGGCACCAGAGGTGGGCCGAGGAGGGCACAACCCACTAGGGCGCGCCTGGGCTCCCTGACACGCCCAGGTGGGTTGTGCCCACCTGGTGGCCCCCTATGGTACTTATTTTCTCCAATAATTCTTATATATTTCATAAATAATCTCCGTGAAGTTTCACCTCATTTGGAGTTGTGCAGAATAGGTAGCCTGACGTAGCTTTTTCAGGTCCAGAATTCCAGCTGCCGATATTCTCCCTCTTTGTGTGAACCTTGCATATTATGAGAGAAAAGGCATTAGAATTACTCCAAAAGGAATTATTATGCATAAAAACAATATAAATAACAATAGGAAAACATGATGCAAAATGGACGTATCAACTCCCCAAGCTTAGACCTCACTTGTCCTCAAGCGAAAACCGAAATCGAAAACATGTCCACATGCTTAGAGAGAGAGGTGTCGATAAAAACAAAATACGGACATAGAAGCGTCATGTATATTATTATAACAGCAACAAACTTTATCATAGAACTTTTTTCATAGACTTCTCATGAATAAGTAACAATTCAACACAAAATCAAAGTATAAAGCATAAACTCTATTGAAAACCAACAAACTATGTTCTTAGTCAACTTTGCAACTACAATTCATCATCTTTTTAGGTAGGGTCACGTATCGGAGCCTTTAGGCAAGTCCACATACTCAACCATCATATAGTCTTCTATGATTGCTAACACTCACCGCATACACATGAGCAAAAAGTTTCAACTAGACGCATAGAAAGATAGGGGCTTATAGTCTCACCTCCCAATGTATTCACCTCAAGGGTGATGTCAACAATAATAACTCATGCTACGCATATCCAACTGGGTATATGTGCCTAGATCTTTCCTCACCACATGGCTTGCCAAAAGAGAAAATAAAAAGGAATCGAGAGAAATACTTTGACTCTTGCATAAAAGTAAATACATATAAGTAAAAGATAGGCCCTTTGCAGAGGGAAGCAAAGGTTACCATGCTCTTTTTCTGTTTGTATGCTCGATCTCTTAGTGCAAAAGAATGTCATGTTATATTGCCCCTTATGTAGTCTGTCGCTTTTATTCTTTGCCATCACAAGTACGTACAACGCTCAATTTTATCTTACACTAAATGATCCAGCACTTTTAGAAGCAATTTTTATTGCCTTATTGCACCGATGACAACTTACTTGAAGGATCTTACTCAATCCATAGGTAGGTATGGTGGACTCTCAAAACAAGATTTGGGTTTAAGGGTTTTTTGGATGCACAAGTAGTATCTCTACTTAGTGCGGAATTTTGGCTAGCAGAGATAGGGGCAAGCACCACATGTTAAAGGATCTATGACAATATAACTTCTATGTGGATATGAACAAACATAAATCATTATGTTGTCTTCCTTGTCCAACGTCAACCATTTTGGCATATAATATTTTGATGGGGGCTCAAAATCACAAAATATGTCCAAGATAGTGTATTTGCATGTGAATCTTCTCTTCCCTTATTAATTCTTTCATGAATTGCATCATTGACCAATGCTATGTTTGTGAATCTCCAATAAAGTTTTCTAGTTATACTCTTCCTTATGTGATGTCATTAGCATATGATCTTTTTCATTTATTTCCTTTCTTTTTATTGAACATGAAAATAAAGAAAACAAACTCGAACTAAACTTCATTATATATCTCGCACACGATTACAAGGATAGATCACTAAGAAAACTCTAGAAAGGAAAGGATCGAACTAAACTTTTATTCATCTAAAGAAAAAGATAAATATGGGTCGAACTAAGATAAGTAAAGGCAAAATATAGTGGAGGTGATACGATACCGGGGCACCTCCCCCAAGCTTGGAACAAGCCAAGGGGAGTGCCCATAACTGATACTCAATTTTCCTTTGGTGATGAAGAAGGAGGTCGTGGTGATGAAGTAGTAGCAATCTTATCCTCAGGTTTCCATGGCAAGGGCTCACCATCATAAGAGGAGGAGTGAGTCTCACGGGTCCTGCAACTGGCAGCCAAACTCATACCTTTAAACCTCACCTCATACTACCGAAAAAGGCTTTCTCCCCGCTTTATATATAAAGCATACCGCCCAAGCCACAAACAGGATACACGAGTTCAGATGCACACACGCACAAGGCACGAGATTTCACAAGCGCACGCACACACACACAACAAAGGTACCAAGGTTAATGTTAAGGGCACAGCTCAACAAGCCCAAAAAAGGAGAAAAAATGCCGGCACACCGGAGAGAGCCGAAAGTCTAGTCTGGCTCTGGAGGAGGTGATGGAAGCGGGGGCGCCACGTGGAAGGCTAGTGCTCGAAGGTCGGCATTGAGGGTGTCGATGGAATTCTGGTCCTGGAGGCGGCTAAGCGCCCGCCAGAGCTGCAAGAAACCACATGTTTTAAAGATGGTGTCAGTCGCACATCGAAGAGGGGCACACTGGATGACAAGCCTGTTGCGCACAGTCCAGAGTGTCCAAGTGAGAACCCCAACACACAGCCACCTAATGTGGCGATGACGGGGGACAGAGGCCTGGATTTTTGCCAACAAGTCTGGGAAGCTGGTGTTGCACCAAGTTCCACCAACAACGTCGCGGAAGCAGGACCACAAGAACTGAGCGGTCATGCACGAGAAGAAGATGTGATTAGCATCTTACGCCACATCACAGAGGGGGCACAGGCCGTCACCAGGCTTGTTACACTTGCGCACCTCAACCCCTGAGGGCAAGCATCCCCGAATCCACTGCCAGAGGAAGATCCTGATCTTCAAGGGAAGGTAGATGTCCCAGATCAGACTGAACGGCTCAGGGGACGTGGAAGGAGCAATCACTTGGTAGAGGGACTTGGTCGAGAAGCGCCCCGAAGTCTCGAGGCACCACAAGACGAAGCCGCCCGCGTTGTCGGCATCTAGAGGCTGAAGAGCGATGGCCTGAATGAGAGCATCCCATGCAGCCACCTCAAGGGGGCCAAAGGGTCTATGGAACACGAGGCGCCCTAAGTCAATAAGGGCCCCCTCCATGGAGACCTGAGGGTCAGCCGCGATGGGGAATAATTCAGGGAAACGGGCGGCAAGGGGAAGATCCCCCACCCACCGGTCAAATCAAAACAGGGTTGAGGAGCCTGAGCCCACCGAGATGGATGTACCAATGCGGAGGATTGGCATGAGCTGGACCACAGCCTACTAGAACTGGGATCCACCTGAGCACTGGCAGAAGGCAAGGAGCTGGCCACGAAGGTATTTGGATCGGATGATGCCCAACCAGAGGCCGCCCTCCCCATTGGCTATCCGCCAAAGCCAGCGGGTCAGGAGGGAGATATTCATGCGCCTAGAGGACAGGATCCCAAGGCCTCCCTGATCCTTGGGTTTGTAGATGTCCGACCAAATGACCATATGGTATTTCTGCTTATCCCCCTCGCCAGCCTAGAAGAATCTGGACTGGTCTTTGGCTATATTCTGATGCAGCGTCTCATGTAAGCTTAGAAGCTCATCATGAACCAAAGGAGGCTGGAGAGGGAGGAGTTGATGAGAATCACCCGGCCTGCCTTAGATAGCCACCTGCCCCTCCAAGGTTCAACTCGGTGTTGCATGCAGGTTACGGCCGGGGGGAGGTCCGCCACTGTCAGCCTAGAATCGCTAATGGGAATCCCCAAATCATTGGTGGGGAAGGAGCCCCGTTTACAGTTTAGTCGGTCGGCCATATCTTCGCACTCCTCCTAGGAGTAGCCAAGGATCATCACCTCACTTTATCGAAGTTGATCATGAGGCCCGACATCTGTTGAAAGAAGAGGAGGAGGAATTTAAGGTTGGCGATGTCAGAGTCCGAGCCCTCGATCATGATGATGGTGTCATCCGCGTACTGTAGGAGGGTGACCCCTCCCCCTCCCACCAAATGGGGTACCACCCCTCGGATATGTCCAGCAGCCTTGGCCTTATCTAGAATAGTAGCCAGGGCATCGAGCACCATATTGAATAGGAACGGAGAGAAGGGATCGCCCTGGCGGACCCCACATAGGATGGGGAAGTAGGGTCCAATCTCATCGTTGATGTTTACCGCAGTCCGACTGCACGAGACTAGCTGCATGACTCGGGTGACCCAGCGATCGTCGAAGCCCTTGCGGAGGAGCACTTCGCGAAGGAAGGACCACTGAATCGTGTCATAAGCTTTATGGAAGTCAAGCTTCAGGAAGACCGCACGCTGGTGTTTTGAGCGGACTTCATGCAGGACTTCGTGGAACACCAACACCCCGTCGAGAATGAACAGGCCTTGGATGAAAACAGATTGATTGGGGTGGGTTATGGAGTTAGCGAGCAGGGTCACCCTATTGGCGTACCCCTTCGCTAGGATCCGAAATATCACATTGATCACCGTGATAGGATGGAACTGGCAAATATCTGAAGCACCCGGGACCTTAGGGATTAGAGTAATAATCCCATAGTTGAGGCGGACCAGGTCCATGGACCCCACATAGAACTCATTAAATAACGCCATAACCTCGGGCTTGATAGCTTGTCAGAAGGTTTGGAAGAACTTCACCGGGAGGCCATCCGGTCTCGGGGCTGAGGAAGGGTTCATGCCCTTAATCGTGGCGAGGACCTCCTCCTCCCCGAAGGGGGCCATAAGGGCCTCATTGTCCATAGCCGAGACCAACTGGCAGCCCGACCAAGTGTCCAAGGCCAGTGAGGCGCCACCTCGAGGGGTGGTGGAAAATAGGGCTTTATAGAAGCCGTCGACGTGAGCGCGAATCTCTGTGGGACGAAGGAGGATGGTGTCCCCATCCTAGAGGCAGTGGATGGAGTTGCGACGTCTCCTACCGTTGGCAATTGCCTGGAAGTAAGCACTGTTAGCATCACCACGGAGCACCCACCGTTGGGTGCCCCGTTGGCGCCAATAAGCCTCCTCATCCGTGTATATGACCGATAGCTGGTCCTCGAGCTCACAGCGCAACATCCATTCATCGGAGGAGAGCCCGGCGGTGTCTGCCTGGGCGTCTAGGATCTGAATGGATGATAGCAGAGCGGATTTCCACTCCCTAAGATCACGGCCAAGATTGGCCCCCCATCCCTTCATAAACTGTCGGGCCAGTTTAGCACAAAACTACCAGGAGTCGATCACGGATAGGGACCTGTGCGGGCTTCCCCGAGCCTCCACCCATCGCGCGCCCACCGCGTCTACAAACCCTAGTTGGTTGAGCCAGAGTAGCTCAAATCGAAACCGGGGCAAGATGGGTATTCAAAGACTTGGTTCTGGAGATCATAGATCTGGCTTTGGAGGAAGTTGATTTGCTCGTTGAAGGTGAAGACGATGTCCTTCATGGACTTTCCATCCACCTTGAGATCATGGGTGTAGTCCGCGATCATGAGGTGATTGGCATTGAGCCCACGTTCCACCATCCCCTTGCACCGGAAGACCTCCTACTACATAGCTTCAAGCCTGGCCTCCACGGTTCCCGTTCCTTTGGGACCTTTCACATCACGGATGTGGAGCACCCCCTCATGCATCTGGATAGCCTGAGGGTGTTGCATCACCTCGCACAAATATGGGTTGATGACATTCTCGAAGAACTTGTCCTTAGAGGAGCTTGAAGCGGCCATGGTGATCTAGATCTGCCAGAAAACAGCAAGAGAAGAAAACAAAAGATTTCTCCGTGATACGGTGGTCAATAGGTACGAGGGGTATGTGAAGATTTTTTTTATCTTGGGAAACAAGCAAGCAGAAGAAAAACGGAGTCCAGAAGGTACCCGAGGTGGGCACAACCCACCTGGGCGTGTCTGGCAAGGTAGCCTTCCTGGTTGTTTCTTATTTTCCTAATTTTTGATATATTCCAAAACAGATAAAAAAATATTTTTGCGTATTTTTGGGAGTATGTTTACTTACTGTATCACGTACCTCCTCTTTTTTCACGATTCTGGAGTGTTCCGAAAGGTTTCCTTTATGTGTTCTTCCGGTGTCATAGTTTGGATAATATTGCTTTCAACATTAATGGGCGTACCTGAGATATAATGTTTTATTCTTTGCCCATTGACAACCTTCGGCATTACTTATTTTGATGGCTCCATATCGATAAACCTCCTCGATAACAGAGGGTCCTTCCCATTTAGAGAGGAGTTTTCCTGCAAAGAATCCAAAACGAGAGTTGTACAAAAGAACATATTCTCCAACTTTTAACTCACGCTTTTGGATTCCTTTATCATGCCATCTTTTAACTTTTTCTTTAAATCACTTGGCGTTTTCATAAGCTTGGGTTCTCCATTCATCTAGTGAGCTATATCAAATAACCTCTTTTCACCAACAAGTTTGAAATCATAGTTGAGTTCTTTAATTGCCCAATATGCTTTGTGTTCTAACTCAAGAGGCAAATGACAAGCTTTTCCATAAACCATTTTATAAGGAGACATACCGATAGGATTTTTATATGTTGTTCTATCAGCCCAAAGTGCATCATCTAATTTCTTATACCACGGGACCTATTGACAGTCTTTTGTAAAATTAATTTTATTTCTCTATTGCTAAGTTCAACTTGACCACTAGGCTGAGGATGATAAGGTGATGCAATTCTATGGTTAACATCATACTTAGCAAGCATTTTACGGAAAGCGCCATGAATAAAGTGTGAACCACCATCAGTCATTAAATATCTAGGGACTCCAAACCTTGGGAAAGTAATTTCCTTAAACATTTTAATAGAGGTGTTGTGATTAGCACTACAAGTTGGAATAGCTTCTACCCACTTAGTAACATAATCAACAACAACCAAAATATGTGTATACCCATTAGAGGAAGGAAAAGGTCCCATTTAATCATAACCCCAAACATCAAATGGTTCGACAGCAAGAGAATAATTCATAGGCATTTCCTGACGTTTACCTATATTGCCAATTCTTTCACATTCATCACAAGATAAAACAAACTTACGGGCATCCTTGAAGAGAGTAGGCCAATAAAAACTAGATTGCAATACCTTGTGAGCAGTATTGTCTCCCACATGATGCCCTCCATAAGATTTGGAGTGACATTTCCGTAGAATTTGTCCCTGTTCATGCTCAGGTACACAACGTCTAATAATACCATCTACTCCTTTATAAAGATGTGGGTCATCCCAAAAGTAATGTCTTAAGTCATAGAAGAATTTTTTTCTTTTGTTGGTATGTGAAGCTAGGTGGTATATATTTAGCAACAATGTAATTAGCGTAATCAACATACCAAGGAGTGTTATGAGAAACATTTATTGCAGCTAACTGCTCATCAAGAAAGCTATCATTAATAGGTTGTGGGTCATCAAGAATATTTTCTAGCCTAAACAAGTTATCAGCCGCGGGGTTCTCAACTCCTTTTCTATCAATGATATGTAAGTCAAATTCTTATAGCAAAAGAACCCACCTAATGAGTCTAGGTTTAGCATCTTTCTTTTCCATAAGATATTTTATAGCAGCATGATCGGTGTGAACAATTACTTTAGAATCAACAATATAAGATCTAAATTTATCACAAGAAAAAACAACTGCTAAAAATTGTTTTTCAGTAGTAACATAATTGCGTTGGGCACTGTCTAGAGTTTTACTAGCATAATGAATGACATTTAATTTCTTATCAACTCTTTGTCCTAGAACAGCACCAACAACATAATCACTAGCATCACACATAATATCAAAAGGAAAGTTCCAATCAGGTGGTTGAACAACAGGTGCAAAAATTAAGCCTTTCTTAAGTGTTTCAAAGGCTTCTACACAATCATCATCGAAAACAAATGGAACATCCTTTTGTAAAAGGTTTGTAAGAGGCCTAGAAATTTTAGAGAAGTCTTTAATAAATCTCCTATAGAAACCAACATGACCGAGGAAACTACGAATACCTTTGATATCTTTTGGACATGGCATTTTCTCAATTGCATCAACTTTAGCTTTATCCACCTCAATACCTCGTTCAGAAATTTTATATCCCAAGACAATACCTTCATTAACCATAAAGTGGCACTTCTTCCAATTCAAAACAAGATTAGTTTGCTCGCATCTCTGCAAAACTCAATCAAGGTTGCTTAAGCAATCATCAAAAGAAGTTCCGTAGATGGAAAAATCAACCATGAAAACCTCAACAATCTTTTCACAAAAGTCAGAGAATATAGCAGTCATACATCTTTGAAAGGTAGTAGGTGCATTTCATAAACCAAAAGGCATATGTCTATAAGCATAAGTTCCAAAAGGACAGGTAAAGGTGGTTTTCTCTTGATCAGGTTGTGAGACAAGTATTTGAGAAAAATTAGAATATCCATCAAGGAAACAAAAGTGTGTGTACTTTGACAATATTTCTAGCATTTGATCAATAAAAGGCAGAGGGTAATGATCTTTTCTAATAGCTTTATTTAATTTTCTAAAACCAATTACCATTCTGTAACCAGTGACAATTCTTTGTGGAATAAGTTCATTCTTATCATTAGGAACAACATTAATACATCCCTTCTTAGGGACACAATGAACATGACTTACCCATCTACTATTAGCTATAGGTTAAATTATACCTCCTTCCAGAAGCTTCAGTATTTTAGTTCTTACCACTTCTTTCATCTTAGGATTTAAACGTTGTTGGTGGTCAACAACGGGTTTAGCATCAGGTTCCATATTAATTTTGTGCTGACAAAGAGTGGGACTAATGCCCTTTAAATCATCAAGAGTATATCCAATAGCAGCTCGGTGCTTCTTCAGAACCTTTAATAATCTTTCTTCTTCCTGTTCTAAAAGGTTACCACTAATAATAATAGGATATATCCTTTTCTCATCAAGATAAGCATATTTCAAAGTGTCAGGCAATTGTTTTAATTCAAACATAGGATCACCTATAGGTGGAAGAGGACCCCTTAGAGTTTCAATAGGCAAATTGTGTTTAAGCAAAGGATGTTGTTCAAAGAAAATTTTATCTATCTCATTTCTTTCATGCAGATGCATATCATTTTCATGGTCTAGCAAATATTGTTCTAGTGGATCAGTAGGAGGCACGGTAATAGAAGCAAGACCAATTATTTCATCCTTACTAGGCAATTATTTCTTATGATGCTTTCTACTAAACTTAGAAAAATTGAAGTCACGACACTCATCACCAAAACTTACACCGACGGCTTGTTTCTCGCGGACTATTTTAGCATTAACGATGTTCAAGAAAGGTCTACCAAAGATAATGGGACAAAAGTCATCTTGTGGGGAACCAAGAACAAGAAAATTAGTAGGATATTTTATTTTCCCACACAAGACTTCAACATCTCTAACAATCCCAAGTGGTGTGATGGTGTCTCTATTAGCAAGTTTAGTAGTAACATCTATGTGTTCTATTTCAGCGGGTGCTATATCATTCATAATTTCTTGATATAATGTAAAAAAGAATAGCACTCACGCTAGCACCTATGTAATATAAACCATGGTAACAGTGACCTCCTATTTTGACTAAGACAACAGGCATGCCAACAACAGGTCTACGTTTATCTTTTTCATCGGGTTTGGCAATTCTAGCAGCTTCATCACAGAAGTAAATAACATGCCCATCAATATTTTCAACCAAGAGATCTTTAACCATAGCAACGCTAGGTTCTACCATGATTTGTTCAGTCGGTTTAGGTGTTCAAATATAACTTTTATTGACCACAGTTGAAACTTTAGCATGTTCCTTTATCCTAACAGGGAAAGGTGGTTTTTCAATATAAGCAGTGGGAACAGCTGGATCAACATTATAAATAATAGTTTCATCTTTAGCTATTACCGGTTCTTTCATTTCTTCTTTAATAGGTAGATGATATTTAAACCACTTCTCCTTAGGGAGATCAACATGAGTAGCAAAAGATTCACAAAACGAGGCTACTATCTCAGAGTCAAGTCCATATTTAGTGCTAAATTTTGAAAAGCATCGGTATTCATAAAAGTTTAACACAATCATACTTAAGCTTAATACCTGACTCTTTACCTTTGTCGAGTTCCCAATCTTTAGAGTTGCATTTAATTCTTTCTAAAAGATCCCACCTGAATTCAATAGTCTTCTTCATAAAGGAACCAGTACAAGAAGTATCAAGCATGGATTGATCATCATGAGAAAGCCGAGCATAAAAATTCTGAGTAATAATTTCTCCTTCATGATTGGGGCATGAATATAACATTGACTTAAGCCTCCCCCAAGCTAGAGTGGTACTTTCTCCTTCATGAGGCCAAAAATTATATATGTAATTCCGATCACGATGAACTAGATGCATAAGATTAATTTTTTGGTGAAACTCCAATTTCAATCGATTCCAATTCCAAGATCCAATATCATCGCATAGCCTATACCATGCCAATGATTTTCCCTTCAAATATAAAAGGAAAACCTTATTCTTAGCTTCATCCCGAGGTAAACCTGCAAGCTTAAATAATCCACAAATTTCATCCACATATATCAAGTGCATATCAGGATGTTCGGTTCCATCTCCTGCATAAGGATTAGCTAGCAGTTGTTCTATCATACCCGAAGGGATTTCATAACCAATATTTTCAGTAGGTGCAGTAGGTTGAGGGGTAACTAATTGTGGTTCTGGTCGAGGTGAAGATACCCTGAACAAACCCCTCAAAGGATTGTTCTCCATAGTAACAAGTGACAATAAATTTCAGCACGTAGTAATAATTTTTCCTTACCGATTACCACTTACCAAGAGCACTTCACTCCCCAGCAACGGCGCCAGAAAAGAGCCTTCATGACCAACAAGTATAGGGGATCAATCGTAGTCCTTTTGATAAGTAAGAGTGTCGAACCCAACGAGGAGTAGAAGGAAATGACAAGTAGTTTTAAGCAAGGTATTCTCTGCAAGAACTAAAATTATAAGTAACGAGTAGTTTGATAGCAAGATAATTTGTAACAAGCAAGTAATGGTAACGGTGACAAAAGTGCAGCAAGGTAGCCCAAACCCTTTGAGGCAAAGGATAGGCCAAAACGGTCTCTTATGATAAGCAAAGCATTCTTGAGGATACACGGGAATTTCATCTAGTCACTTTCATCATGTTGGTTTGATTTGTGTTCACTACTTTGATAATTTGATATGTGGGTGGACCGGTGCTTAGGTGTTGTTCTTACTTGAACAAACCTCCTACTTATGATTAACCCCCTCGCAAGCATCCGCAACTATGAGAAAAGTATTAAGAACAAATTCTAACAATAGCATTAAACTTTTGGATCCAAATCAGTCCCTTATGGAATAGTGCATAAACTATGGTTTAAGCTTCTGTCACTCTCGCAGCCCATCATCAATAACTACTCCACAATGCATTCCCTTAGGCCCAAATATGGTGAAGTGTCATGTAGTTGAAGTTCACATGACACCACTAAGGGAATCACAATATACATACCATCAAAATATCGAACACATATCAAGTTCACATGATTACTTACAACAAGATTTCTCCCATGACCTTAAGAACAAAAGTAGCTACTCACAAATGATAATCATGCTCAAGATCAGAGGGGTACTAAATAGCATAATGCATCTGAACATATAATCTTCCACTGAATAAACCATATAGTAATCAACTACAACATGTAATCAACACTACTAGTCACCCACAAGCACCAATCTATAGTTCCGGTACAAAGATTGAACACAAGAGATGAACTAGGGTTTGAGAGGAGATGGTGTAGTTGAAGATGTTAATGGAGATTGCCCTCCCCAAGATGGGAGAGTTGTTGGTGATGATGATGACGATGATTTCCCCCTCCGGGAGGGAAGTTCCCCCAGCGGAATAGCTCCGCCGGAGGGCAAAATTGCTCCTGCCCAAGTTCCACCTCAAGACAGTGGTGCTTTGTCCCGAAAGTCCTCTACTTATTTTTTTTCTTGGTCAAAATGACTTATATACCAGAAGAGGGGCACCAGAGGTGGGCCGAGGAGGGCACAACCCACCAGGGCGCGCCTAGGCTCCCTGGCGCGCCTAGGTGGGTTGTGCCCACCTGGTGAGACCCCTCTGGTACTTATTTGCTCCAATAATTCTTATATATTCCATAAAAATTCTCCGTGAAGTTTCAGCTCATTTGGAGTTGTGCAGAATAGGTAGTCTAACGTAGCTTTTTCAGGTCCAGAAGCCGATATTCTCCCTCGTTGTGTGAACCTTGCATATTATGAGAGAAAAGGCATTAGAATTACTCCAAAAGGCATTATTATGCATAAAAACGATATAAATAACAGTAGGAAAACATGATAGAAAATGGACGTATCACTATTGAAGATATAGTCGATTCGTAGCAGGACAAGTTGTCTCAACCGCTTCCGCACAAAAGTGTATTGGCGTCTTGTATTCATCGAGCATCGTTCTTGCCATCTCAATAAGTGTCCAGTTCTTCCTCTCAACAACTCCATTTTTGTAGCGACCAGACCTCAAAGAGTCTGATCTCTGTGCTCCGGTGTCATCCCTGGATCAGTAATGCTGACACCACACAGTACTCGGAGGATTTATAGCAGAGTAGCAATCACACACTTATTACATCGAGTGTCTCATAAGAAAGCTTTTTACAATAAATATGGCTTAAGGCCATCTAATAACGATAACAGTGGAAGGCTTGGAAGATAAGTGAGTCCATCAACTCCAAGGGCATCACTAAGTATAGGACCACGACCTAAGAACTCCTTAATCATCGTCTGAAAAGTCTGCAACATTAACGTTGCAGCCCGAAAACGGGTCAGCACATGGAATATGCTGGCAAGGTAACACATAGAGAGTAATGGAATGAAACAGCTATACTATATGCATATATGGCTGGTGGAAAAGCTCTATGGTTATATGTTTTTGCGGAAAGCCAATTTTTCCCTACTACAAAGGAATAAAATTTATTTAACTATCATGGTAGTTGTTAAACATTGAGAATGGTTGACAGCATTCTCAATCCCAATTAAGCATCAACATTAAACATAACCCAACAAAATTAATTTAGAGTAACATGTTGAGATTCACATGATAATCCAGGTACTAGATACTCAAGATGTCCATAACCGGGGACACGGCTAATCATGATTAGTTTGTTACACTCTGCAGAGGTTTGCGCACTTCTCCCCACAAGACTCGATCGCCTCCGTTTGGTTTCTCGCACTACATGGTGTTTGAGAAGACGGATGATCGAGACATAGTCTTTCAGAAGCGCTAGCACCTTACGATCGGGTAGACCGTACCACCTACATCCCCTACATCTGCTAGTCTACCACGGTAAGAATTCGCACAACTTAGTCAACTATGCTAGAGCCCATAATAGCTTGTGGCTGCACACGGAAGTTTCTAGTATGAATAGTCTTATGATCCCTTTGAGCCTGGGTGGCGGTCCAAAAGAAAATAGGCAAGTCCTGGAATACCCAGGTGCCTCAATCCACCGAGATGTGTGTTTAAGTTGCCACCTTAGATAAACCATTAATTAACAAAACTCACATCTGTCATGGATATCACTCACCCAATCCACGTCTACTAGCATAGCATGGCATAATAAGCAAACGCGGAAGTAACTCCCAAAGGTTTGATAATAAACAGGTAATAGGTACTACCTCAACTACTTCCTATCCCACAATTTAATTAGATCCTAATCATGCAATGTGTGAGGATTGATCTAATGCAATAAAACTGGGTAGTAGAAAAAGGTATGATCAAAGTGTTGCTTGCCTTGCTGATGATCCGGGAAACCTAGCGATTCGAAGTAACAAGCGGCGCACTCCGGATACTCTATCGCAAACAAACAAACGAGCAAGCAATAAGTACTCATCTAATGCACAGGTAAAACTCAAGTAAGAGATATAACCAGAAGGTTCAACTTAAGAACTCCTGTTGGCAAAAAGAACCAAATCGAACAAAGCAACGAAAGTCAAACGGCAAAAGAAAACAACTTCGTTCTAGTAATCTGGATCTACGGCAAATTTTACAGTAGCAAAATCTTGTTTAAGTTGGTTAAACGGATAGAGGGTTTCGAGACGAAACTCTAGGCGTTTGAATCGCCTGATTCCGATAAACGAGCGAAAAGATAAACTAAAACGAAAATCGGATCAGGAATCGCGATTAGATAAATCGCGGATTCAATCCGAGAAAAAGAAAACTGACGAACAGTTAATCGAACGGACGTTTATTAACAGAAACTAACCGGTGAACACGTTCACTAAAACGAACGGATCGGTGAACGTCGGCGGCTATACCTCCGGCGAGGTACTCCGGCGGCGGGGCGGGGCTCCAGCGACGGTGGTGGCTATGCGGGGCGGCGCAGCAGCGGCAGCGGCGGCGGCGGCATGCGGCGCGCGGCGGCAGCGCAGGCGGCGGGGCGGCTGCGGCTTGGTGGGGCGGGGCGGGTGAGGTGAGGGGCAGCGGGGCGGCTCGGTATTTAAGAGAGGAAGGGGGGTGCTGCCTTGGGGAAGGGGCACGGCGGCGGCCCCGAGCCGGACTCGGGCGGCGGCGCGGCTCCGGTCTCCTGGAGGGAGACGCAGGCGGCGGGGTGGGCCGTCGGCTGGGCCTTGGCCGAGTCAGCGCGCGGCGCGTTTTTTTTGTTATATATATTCCGCTCGGAAAAAGGGAAAAAAAGAAGTACTAAACAGACTCCAAAAATTCCGAAATAAATTTCCACTGGCTTCTAAAATCAAGCCTCACAGGGTGAACATTTCTTTGGGACCTAAATGCAATTTTGAAAAACACACATTTTTCCTAAATTAAATAAAACACCGAAAAACTACGAAATAAAATCTTATTTGATTTTATTATTAAATCCTCAATATTTCTTTATTTTGGGAAAGTCATTTTATTCCCTCTCTCATAGTTTTGTAATAGAAATAATTGATGATAAAATAAATAAAATCAAATTATCCTATTCTCAAAATTTGAGAGAACTCAAATATGAAAATATCGAAATCCCCAACTCTCTCCGTGGGTCATTGAGTTGCGTAGAATTTCTAGGATCAACCAAAATGCAAAAGAAATATGATATGCATTGATGATCTAATGTATAACATTCCAAATTGAAAATTTGGGATGTTACAAACCTACCCCCTTAAGATGAATCTCGCCCTCGAGATTCGGGTTGGCTAGAAAATAGGTGAGGGTGGTCTTTGAGCAAATCTTCCTCTCGTTCCCAGGTGGCTTCATCCTCCGTGTGGTGGCTCCACTGAACTTTGCAAAACTTGATAAGCTTGCTGCGAGTAACTCGGTTGGCAAACTCGAGAATCTTGAATGGTTTCTCCTCGTAGGTCAAATCGTTATCCAACTGAATAGTTTCCAAAGGCACTGTATCTCTCAACGGTATGTCAGCCATCTCCGCGTGACACTTCTTCAGCTTAGAAACGTGGGACACATCATGAACTCCTGACAATCCTTCGAGCAATTCCAACTTGTAGGCCACTTCTCAAATACGCTCCAAAACTCGATATGGTCCTACAAATCGTGGCGCTAACTTCCCTTTAACTCCAAAACGCTTTGTTCCCCGAAGTGGAGATACTCGAAGATAAGCTCTATCTCCAACTTCGTAAACGGTCTCCTTGCGTTTAGAATCTGCATAACTTTTCTGTCTAGACTGGGCTACCTTGAGCCTATCGCGAATCAACTTCACCTTCCGTTCAGACTCTTTAATCAAGTCAGGTCCAAACAACTGACGGTCTCCAACTTCGTCCCATGACAACGGTGTCCTACACCTCCTTCCATACAAGGCTTCGAAAGGGACCATCTTTAAACTGGTTTGGTAACTGTTGTTGTAAGAGAACTCTGCATATGGCAAATTTTCGTCCCAACTAGATCCATAATCTAGCGCACAAGCTCTCAGCATATCCTCCAAAATCTGATTGACTCTCTCGGTCTGTTCATCTGTCTGTGGATGAAAAGTTGTACTAAATTCTAGCCTGGTACCCAAAGTTTCATGCAACTGCTTCCAGAACTTTGAGGTAAACTGGGTTCCTCTATCTGATACGATACTCCTTGGAACTCCATGCAGATAAACGATCCTGGTCATGTATATCTTTGCCAACTTAGCACTGGTGTAAGTGGTCTTTACTAGGATGAAATGAGCTACTTTCGTCAATCGATCAACTACAACCCAAATTGAGTCATAGCCTGAACGAGTCCTGGGCAATCCCGTGATAAAATCCATGCCTAGCCTATCCCACTTCCATTCGGGTATCAGCAATGGTTGTAACAATCCTGCTGGCTTCTGATGCTCTGCCTTTACTCTCTGACATACATCACAAACTGCTACATACTCCGCTATATCCTTCTTCATTCCAGTCCACCAGAAAATATCCTTCAAATCCAAATACATCTTGGTGTTTCCTGGGTGAATCGAATATGGTGAGTCGTGTGCCTCTTGCAGTATCAACTTCCTGATCTCCGGGTCATTGGGCACGTAAACACGGTCTTCAAACCATAGGGTGTCGTGTTCATCCTCACGAAATCCTTTAGCTTTTCCTTTGCTCAGTTTCTCCTTTATAGCGGCAATCTCTCTGTCAGCTTTCTGAGCTTCTCTGATTCTATCCATCAAAGTTGACTGAATCTCCAATGCTGCTACATAGCCTCTCGGAACTATTTCCAAACATAGTTCATGAAGATTTTCTGCTAACTCCCTTGGTATTTCTCCTGTCATTAACGTATTGACATGGCTCTTGCGGCTTAATGCGTCAGCTATTACATTAGCCTTTCCGGGGTGATAATGCAATTTCATATCATAATCCTTGATAAGCTCCAACCATCTCCTTTGTCTGAGATTTAACTCCTTCTGTGTGAAAATGTACTTCAAACTCTTATGATCCGTGTACACCTCACAATGATTTCCAATGAGAAAATGCCTCCATGTTTTCAAGGCATGCACTACGGCTGCTAACTCCAAATCATGCGTAGCATAATTTAACTCATGAGGCTTCAGTTGTCTTGAGGCATATGAAACAACTCTCCCTTCCTGCATAAGTACTGCTCCAAGTCCTCGACGTGAAGTGTCGCAATACACCTCATAGTCCTTGGTTTGATCTGGCAAAATCAACACTGGTGAGGTAACCAAACGTTTCTTCAACTCCTGGAAACTAGCCTCACACTCTTCTGTCCATATGAACTTGGTATCCTTCTTTAATAACTCTGTCATAGGCTTCGCAATTTTTGAGAAATTCTCAATAAATCTCCGATAGTATCCTGCGAGTCCAAGAAAACTCCGGATCTCTCCAACTGTTGTTGGGGCTTCGCACTTGGTCACGGTTTCAACTTTAGCGGGATCTACTGCTATACCTTCACCAGATATAACATGTCCGAGGAATCCTACTTCCTTCAACCAAAACTCACATTTGCTGAACTTGGCATATAATTGATGTTCTCTGAGTTTTCCAAGTACCAAACACAAATGCTCCTTATGCTCCTCTTCATTCTTCGAGTAAACTAGGATATCATCAATGAACACTACGACGAACTTATCCAAAAACTCCATAAACACTTTGTTCATCATGTTCATAAAATAGGCAGGTGCGTTAGTCAGACCAAATGACATACGGTGTACTCATATAGCCCATATCTGGTAGTAAAAGCTGTCTTCGGAATATCCTCTTCTCGAATCTTCAACTGGTGGTATCCTGATCGCAGATCGATCTTGGAAAATACCTTAGCTCCTTGCAATCGATCAAACAGATTGTTGATCATTGGTAGTGGGTACTTGTTCTTGATCGTTACTTCATTCAATCCTCAATAATCGACAACCATCCTTAATGATCCATCCTTCTTCTCCACTAGAAGTACTGGCGATCCCCAAGGTGAAGAACTTGGGCGAATATATCCCTTATCCAGTAACTCCTTAATCTGCTTCTTAATTTCCACCAAATCCTTTGCTGGCATCCTATATGGTCTCTTTGATATTGGCCCTGTGCCTGGCAATAGCTCAATCAAAAACTCGATATCTCTATCCGGTGGCATGCCTGGCAACTCTTCTGGAAATACATCAGGGAAATCTCTTACCACTGGTACTTCCTCCTGCACAACTCCTGTTAGGCAATTTACTTGGGTCCTCTTTGGCACATGTCAGGATACATACTTGATCCTTCTCCCTTCTGGGGTGGTAAGCAAAATTGACTTACTAGCACATTCAATATTCCCTTCATACTTTGATAACCAATCCATGCCTAATATCACATCCAATCCTTGAGATTCCAATACTATTAGGTCTGAGGGAAAAACATAGTTACCAATCCTTAATGGTAACCGATCACACCATAGACTAGCCACATACTCAGCTCCAGGTGAGGTTACTAACATGGGTGACCTAAGGGCTTGGGTTGATAGGTTGTATTTATCCACAAATCCCTTTGAGATGTATGAATGCGATGCACCAGTATCAAAAAGAACGAGTGTAGTAAATGACTTAACCAAAAACTTACCTATTACTGCATCGGGCTGAGCTTCAACCTCCTCCACGCTAACGTGGTTCACCTGTCCCCTGTTGAAAGGGTCCGGCTTCTTCCCAGAACTTCCATTGCCATTTTGGCCTTTAGGACATTCATTGGCATAGTGTCCGGTCTTCGAACACTTATAGCAGGTGACTTGGTTCAAGTCCTTCTTGGCTAGGGTTGAGGGGTTGGTGCGGTTCTTGTCGTTGCTTCCTCCATTGCCATTACCATTCTTGGTGCCATTGTGATTGTGCGAGCTAACTCCTCCATGAGTATGCTGAAAATGTCCTCTAGGTCTAGGGGTAAAACGTGGCTTATGCTAAGCTCCTGAATTGTACTTTCCTTGTCCATATTTCCTCTTATGATTCTCAATTTGCTGTTGCTTCCCTTCAATCATAAGAGCATGATCTACCAACTCCTGGTAGTTGTTGAAGGTGGCTACCATCAACTGCATGCTCAACTCATCATTCAGTCCTTCCAGAAACTTCTCCTGCTTAGCTGCATCCGTAGCGACGTCATCTAGGGCATAACGTGCTAACTTACTAAATTCCTCCACATACTGGCCAACTATCCGTCCTCCTTGGTGCAAGTTACGAAACTCACGCTTCTTCATGGCCATAGCTCCTGCTGAAACATGGGCAGTACGGAAAGCCTGCTGAAACTGGTCCCATGTGACAGTGTCGGCTGGGAAGGTGGCTGTGAAATTCTCCCACCATGATGCTGCGGGTCCTTCTAACTGATGTGCGGCAAACTTCACCTTCTCCGCATCTGTGCATCCTGCTGTGGTCAACTCCCTAGCTGTCTTGCGGAGCCAATCATCTGCTACTATCGGCTCGGTGCTACTGGAAAACACCGGCAGATTCAGCCTAAGAAAACGGGCTAAATGGTCAACAGGTGGTGGTGGTGGTGGGTTGTTGTTATTGTTCCCCTGATTCTGATTCTGGACTAGCAACTGCATCAATGTGTTCTGCTGCTGGATCAACTGGGTGAGCTCCGGTGGGAAGGCAAATCCGGGGTCACGTCTCGGAGGCATCTGTGGGTTTAGAAAAGATGAGATATAAGAAGAGAGGGGGTCTAAAGAGAAAACACTATCCATATGCACATGAGGCAAAAGCAAATAATTCACTTCAATCAATCAAACAAAGGCATACAATCGATCTAACTATCGCAAAAGTGCTCGGACTACTATATTTACATGGTGGACTACTACTACTGATGAGGTGGTCTACTAGAAATATTCTTCGGTTGCAGACTCCATGATATCTGCTCCAGCTTCATCAACATAGTCATCATCGCTACTATCTGCTTCCGAGTCGGTGTCGTCGATGATGATGTAGTCTTCTGGGCTAATTTCCTGGGGTTCTTCGTCTTCATCTACTGGCGTAGGGCCTCCCATAAATATTCCAATCTTCTTGATCAGGTTGTCATTCTTCTCCACAAATACTTCAATTTCTTCTTCATAATCTTCACGTGTAGCCTTGAGTTCTTCCTCCAGTTCCTTGATTCTTGTCTTAGCCTTTTTCAGATCTATCATGTCGGCGCACATCTAGTTCTCCTGTCGTCGAATGTGCTGGTTTAGCTCCTGGATAAAAGCTGCGATTGATCTATCATTCCTGGTGCTGATCATCTCACAGTGCTCATCTCGGCGCCCACAAATCTGGTAGATAGTATCTTTGAGATCCTTGCGGTAGACTTCTCCAATGCGTCCCATGGCGATGTGAGCTGCCATGCTTTTTCCTAGACTCCAAGTTGGTGCATCAAAAGAAAACTCGATGGGCTTAGTGACTGGCATGAACGTCCTTCCTGGAACTTGAACTTGAATCATCCAGTGCTCTTCTTCAGGTAAAGTGGCGTTGTAGGTTCCCGTGAAGCTTGGTACTCCTATGTTCAGGTATCTTGTGACTTCCTTCAAGTGACGTCCAAAGGGTGTATCTTCATCCGGTTGTGTGAACTTGTTCCTTGCATCCGCCATCCTAAGGAGTAGAAAAGATGAGGAGTCAGAGAAGAAGAGATTGAATAGTGATCTAGGTCTTTTAGCTTAGTGGTCGTGTCCTACCATCAGCGTGTGCTCTGATACCATCTCTGTAGCGACCAGACCTCAAAGAGTCTGATCTCTGTGCTCCGGTGTCATCCCTGGATCAGTAATGCTGACACCACACAGTACTCGGAGGATTTATAGCAGAGTAGCAATCACACACTTATTACATCGAGTGTCTCATAAGAAAGCTTATTACAATAAATATGGCTTAAGGCCATCTAATAACGATAACAGCGGAAGGCTTGGAAGATAAGTGAGTCCATCAACTCCAACGGCATCACTAAGTATAGGACCACGACCTAAGAACTCCTTAATCGTCGTCTGAAAAGTCTGCAACATTAACGTTGCAGCCTGAAAATGGGTCAGCACATGGAATATGCTGGCAAGGTAACACATAGAGAGTAATGGAATGAAACAGCTATACTATATGCATATATGGTTGGTGGAAAAGCTCTATGGTTATATGTTTTTGCGGAAAGCCAATTTTTCCCTACTACAAAGGAATAAAATTTATTTAACTATCATGGTAGTTGTTAAACATTGAGAATGGTTGACAGCATTCTCAATCCCAATTAAGCATCAACATTAAACATAACCCAACAAAATTAATTTAGAGTAACATGTTGAGATTCACATGATAATCCAGGTACTAGATACTCAAGATGTCCATAAACGCGCACTTTTCCCCACAAGACTCGATCGCCTCCGTTTGGTTTCTCGCACTACATGGTGTTTGAGAAGACGGATGATCGAGACATAGTCTTAAAGAAGCGCTAGCACCTTACGATCGGGTAGACCGTACCACCTACATCCCCTACATCTGCTAGTCTACCACGGTAAGAATTCGCACAACTTAGTCAACTATGCTAGAGCCCATAATAGCTTGTGGCTGCACACGGAAGTTTCTAGTATGAATAGTCTTATGATCCCTTTGAGCCTGGGTGGCGGTCCAAAAGAAAACAGGCAAGTCCTGGAATACCCAGGTGCCTCAATCCACCTAGATGTGTGTTTAAGTTGCCACCTTAGATAAACCATTAATTAACAAAACTCACATCTGTCATGGATATCACTCACCCAATCCACGTCTACTAGCATAGCATGGCATAATAAGCAAACGCGGAAGTAACTCCCAAAGGTTTGATAATAAACAGGTAATAGGTACTACCTCAACTACTTCCCATCCCACAATTTAATTAGATCCTAATCATGCAATGTGTGAGGATTGATCTAATGCAATAAAACTGGGTAGTAGAAAAAGGTATGATCAAAGTGTTACTTGCCTTGCTGATGATCTGGGAAACCTAGCGATTCGAAGTAACAAGCGGCGCACTCCGGATACTCTATCGCAAACAAACAAACGAGCAAGCAATAAGTACTCATCTAATGCACAGGTAAAACTCAAATAAGAGATATAACCAGAAGGTTCAACTTAAGAACTCCGGTTGGCAAAAAGAACCAAATCGAACAAAGCAACGAAAGTCAAACGGCGAAAGAAAACAACTTCGTTCTAGTAATCTGGATCTACGGAAAATTTTACAGTAGCAAAATCTTGTTTAAGTTGGTTAAACGGATAGAGGGTTTCGAGACGAAACTCTAGGCGCTTGAATCGCCTGATTCCGATAAACGAGCGAAAAGATAAACTAAAACGAAAATTGGATCAGGAATCGCGATCAGATAAATCACGATTTAATCCGAGAAAAAGAAAACTGACGATCAGTTAATCGAACAGACGTTCGTTAACAGAAACTAACCGGTGAACACGTTTGCTAAAACGAACGGATCAGTGAACGTCGGCGGCTATACCTCCGGCGAGGTACTCCGGCGGCGGGGCGGGGCTCCGGCGGCAGCGGTGGCTATGCGGGGCGGCGGGGCGGCGCAACAGCGGCGGCGGCGGCGTGCGGCGCACGGCGGCAGCGGCGCAGACGGCGGGGCGGCTGTGGCTTGGCAGGGCGGGGTGAGGTGAGGGGCGGCGGGGCGGCTCGGTATTTAAGAGGGGGAGGGGGGTGCTGCCTTGGGGAAGGGGCACGGCGGCGGCCCCAAGCCAGACTCGGGAGGCGGCGCGGCTTCGGTCTCCTGGAGGGAGACGCAGGCGGCAGGGTGGGCCGTCGGCTGGGCCTTGGCCCAGTCGGCGCGCGGCGCGTTATATATATATATATATATATATATATATATATATATATATATATATATATATATATATATATATATATATATATATATGTATGTATATATATGTATATGTATATTCCGCTCGGAAAAAGGAAAAAAAGAAATACTAAACGGACTCCAAAAATTCCGAAATAAATTTCTACGGGGTTCTAAAATCAAGCCTCACAGGGTGAACATTTATTTGGGACCTAAATGCAATTTTGAAAAATGCACATTTTTCCTAAATCAAATAAAACACCGAAAAACTACGAAATAAAATCTTATTTGATTTTATTATTAAATCCTCAATATTTCTTTATTTTGGGAAAGTCATTTTATTCCCTCTCTCATAGTTTTATAATAGAAATAATTGATGATAAAATAAATAAAATCAAATGATCCTATTCTCAAAATTTGAGAGAACTCAAATATGAAAATATCGAAATCCCCAACTCTCTCCGTGGGTCATTGAGTTGCGTAGAATTTCTAGGATCAACCAAAATGCAAAAGAAATATGATATGCATTGATGATCTAATGTATAACATTCCAAATTGAAAATTTGGGATGCTACAATTTTGTTGAGGCATGTATGTAGCCGAGAACTCATGTGAAATCCCTTCTTCGTCAAGAAAGGTATCCACATTGGCGTTCTTGAACTCCGTTCCATTATCGCTTCGAACCTTCTTGATCTTCACTTCAAATTGGTTTTGGGCCTTCCTAGCAAAGTTCTTGAAGATCTTTTGAACCTGTGATTTATCATCAATAAAGAACACCCACGTAAATCTTGAAAAGTCGTCAACAATGACCAAACCGAACGAGTTACCACCGAGACTCTTGTAGGCGTTGGGACCGAAAAGATCCATATGAAGTAGCTCAAGCGGTCTTCTCATGGTCATGATGTTCTTCACGGCATGACTTCCTCCAACCTGTTTTCCTGCTTGACAAGCACTGCAAAGTCTATCCTTGTCAAATATGGCATCTTTAACACCAAGGATATGATCACCTTTAGTAAGCTTATCAAGATTTCGCCTGCCCACATGACCTAGTCTTCTATGCCTTGGAAAACCTTAGAAGATTTAGCAATTAATCAAGTATGAAGTTGAGCTCTCTTAGTGAAATCAACAATGTATATGTCACCTCTACGAATACCGGTAAAGACCATGTTATGATTATCTCTCTAAAGCACTTGGCAATCTACTTTAGTAAATAGAACATTGAAACTGAAGTCAGCTAGTCTAGATACAGAAAGTAGATTATAACCAAGAGATTCAACGAGCATAATGTTCTGGATGGAGCTATCATGGGAGGTGGCCACCTTACCAAAGCCAACTACCTTACCCTTAGAGTTTTCACCAAAGGTGACATACTTGCGGGGACCGTATTTCTCAACAAGCTCAGGAAACATGTCCTTATCTCCGGTCATATGACCAGTACATCCACTATCAAGAACCCATTCCTTTCCTCCAGACATATAACCATGTAGGTTAGCCATAAGACCAAAGTCTCTCATCGACTCATCGAGATTAAAGTCACTATCATCATCCTCATCATAGTATCCATGTTCAACATCATCATGTGAATGATCATCACCTAGAGAGAGTGATTCATTAGATTTATGACCATGACAATGTGCATGTTTATGAATTCTAATAATTTGTGAAATGATGCCACTAATGACTCCAACATCTCCTTTGGCATGCATAAGGTCACGAGCTCAAATAGACAATCATCAAATTTAGGATCACTAGTATCCATATTTTGAAAAGCAATGGACTTTTGAAGAATCTCATCTAGATTTTTCAAGGAATAGTTTGGAAAGCGCTCATCGAGATATTTCCATATAGTATAAGCACATTCAAATGTAGGAAAGAAAATTTCTAGGCAATCCTCTCATGATAAGATCAATAGTTCTAAGATTGCGGGTCATGTCAAGATACTCATCGGGGGTAGGATGCAAAGGATTAATGGGGGGCACATAAGGGTTGATAATATACTTGTTCAAATTATATTCATTGAAAATATCAAGCATCTCATTCTTCCAAGAACTATAGAACTCTCCGTTAAGCATAGGCACTCTACGTCTAATACTCCCAATCGTAGACTCATCCATCTTCCTCCAAAGATGATTAAACCAAAGCAATGGATATCAATGCTCTGATACCAATTGAAAGGATCGAGAAAAGAGGTCTGGAGGGAGGGTGATTAGACCCTCAACAAGTAAAAGTTACAGTTTTTAAGTTCTTCAAGTTGAGGTGGAGCTTTAACACAAGTTTAAGCATTCTCAATACGTTTCAATCAAGCATGACAAGAGTATGAGCAGCAAAAAGAGTAAAGCATGCTAATTGCAAAAAAGTAAAGGGATGGGATTGGAATGTGCAAACGCAATGAAGACACGGAGATTTTTGGCGTGGTTCCGATAGGAGGTGCTATCGTACATCCATGTTGATGGATACTTCAACCCATGAAGGGTAACGGTTGCGTGAGTCCATGGATGGCTCCACCCATGAAGGGTCCACGAAGAAGAAAGCGTGTCTATCCCACCATGGCCATCGCCCACGAAAGACTTGCCTCACTCGGGTAGATTTTCACGAACTAGGCGATCTCCTTGCCCTTACAAACTTCTTGGTTCAACTCCACAATCTTGTCGGAGGCTCCCAAGCAACACCTAACCAGTCTAGGAGACAGCACTCTCCAAAAGGTAATAGATGTTGTGTTGATGATGAACTCCTTGCTCTTGTGCTTCAAATGATAGTCTCCCCAACACTCAACTCTCTCACTCAGATTTGGATATGCTGGAAAGATGATTCGAGTGGAAAGCAACTTGGGGGAGGCTAGAAATCAATATTCTTGTGGTAGGATTGGTATATCTTGATCTCAACATATGAGTAGGTGGTTCTCTCTTAGAAAATGTAAGCTAGAAGTGTAGGCACGTTCTGATGGCTCTCTCACAAATGGAAAAGGGGGTGGAGGGGTATATATAGCCTCCACACAAAATCCAACCGTTAAACACATTTGACCCAACTCGGTCAAACCGAATAGAAGAACTTGGTGAGACCGATTTGGTTCAAAATGTGAACGTTAGGAATCTTGGTGGGACCGAGTGGAATAACTCGGTGGGAGCGATGTGCTAGGGCTTAGGGCAAACATCAACTCGGTGGAACTATTGCATCTACTCGGTGAGACCGAAGTGAAGCAATAAGGCAATAGAGAAGATGTCAAGCCAACTCGGTGTGACCAATCACAATTTTGGTGAGACCGAAATAATTGCAACAGGCAACAGAGAGTTTGCAAGGCCATCTCGGTGACACCGAGATCCGTATCGGTGTGACCGAACTATTAGGGTTTCTGGCAGTGGCTATGTCAAATGAACTCGGTGGCACCGGATAGGAAATATCGGTGGGGCCGAGTTTGACTTTGGGTTTTGACATATTTGGAATGAGAAAGTGGTTGAGGGATTTGGAGCAATATCACTAAGCATTTGAGCAAGCAAGCCATTAAGCAACACCTCATCCCCTTTAAATAGTATTGGCTTCCCTATGGACTCAATGTGATCTTGGATCACTAAAATATAAATGAAAAGTCTTGAGCTTTAGCCAATGCATGTCCTTGATACCTTGAAGGGGTTCCACATCCTCTTGTCCTTTCCACGCCATTGTTGAACTTGTCTGAAATACACTAGATAAAGGCATTAGTCCAACAAGAGATATGTTGACATTAATTACCAAAATCACCCAGGGAGCACTTGTGCTTTCAGAGATCAAACATGTTGCTACTTGTACATACCCTCAACCCGAGGGTGAACTACTCCATCCTCGTCATGGAGACCGCCGGGATGATGAAGATGGCCTCTGGTGATGATTTCACCCTCCGGGAGGGTGCTGAAATAGGGCTCCGGATGGTATTTCGAGGGTACAGAGGCTTGCGGTGGAGGAGTTGAAGTTCTAGGGTTATTTTTGGGGTTTCTCTATTTATAGGATTTTTCGGCATCGATCTCACGTCAAGATGGGCTAAGATGGGCCCACAAGGCACCATGGCACCACCCCCCTGGGCGCGCCTTGGTGCCTCGTGGCTCTTCTAGTCCACCCACAAAGCTTTGTGGGTCTCTTTTGTTTCAAAAAAATTGTCAAAAAGTTTCATCCCATTTCGAGAACTTTTATTTTTGCACAAAAAACAACACCACAGTATTCTGCTGAAAATAGCGTTAGTCCAGGTTAGTTCCATTCAAATCATACCAAAACCATATAAAATTATTATAAACATGGCATGAATACTTCATAAGTTATAGATATGTTGGAGACATATCAAGACCTAATGTGTATTAAGTTTATAGTGGAAAAGATAGCGAAAATACACCTTGGGACATGGGTGCACATGTACCAGAATTGCAAGAAAAAAAAATAAAAATAGCAAAAATGATCAAATATTTGTGAAACTTTTTCGGAACAAGCACTGTCTAGTGTATTACTCATGTGTAAAGTTTTGCAACAAAATGACTTTTGTGGTATTCTGAACAAATAAAAACAAAACGGATACTAAATTAAGCTTACTGCTCACACATTTTGTAGTTGCGGTTTTGTCTTTTTTTTACCAATACCACAAAAGTCATTTTGTCCCCTTTAAACATGGGTGCTATGCTATACTATATTTGTCACAATAAAGTTTCACATTTTTTTTGATATTTTACTCTCTTTTTTTAATCGGGTGCATATAGACTCTGGTTCCAAAAATCCACACTGCAAAGATAGGTATTATGAACCTATTAATATTAACTTATTTACAAATCGTAAGCTAGTAATATTTTGGAGCATCAAATTTTATTGATAGGTTAGGATTTTAGTCTTCACATGGTGTAACACCCACGATGCGGCTATATCTCCCACGTGTCGGAGCACGACTTAGAGACATAACTGCATTGTAGGCATGTCGCAAGAGGGGTAATCTTTACACATCCCATGTACTGAATATGAAAGGGATAAAGAGTTGGCTTACAATCGCCACTTCACAAATACATGAATATAGCATTACATCATCCAGATACAATCAAGGTCCGACTACGGAACCAAATAAAGAAAGACAACCCCTAATGCAATAGATCCCCGATCGCCCCGACTGGGCTCCAATACTGATCAACTGGAAAAGAAACAACACAACGAACAAGATATTCATCGAGCTCCTCCTTGAGCTCGGTTGCGTCATCTGCACAGTTATCATTGGCACCTGCAACTATTTGAAGTAATCTGTGAGTCACGGGGACTCAGCAATCTCACACCCTCGCGATCAAGACTATTTAAGCTTATGGGAAGGAAAAGGTAGTGAGGTGGAGCTGCAGCAAGCACTAGCATATATGGTGGCTAACTTACACAAATGAGGGCGAGAAGAGAAGCAAAGCACGGTCGTGAACTAGAAGTGATCAAGAGTGATCCTGAAACTACTTATGTTCAAGCATAACACAAGAACTGTGATCACTTCCCGGACTCCGCCGGAAAGAGACCATCACGGCTACACACGCGGTTGATGCATTTTAATTTAAGTTAAGTGTCAAGTTCTCTACAACCGAACATTTACAAATTCCCATCTTCCCATAACTGCGGGCACGGCTTTCGAAAGTTCAAAACCCTGCAGGGGTGTCCCAACTTAGCCCATCACAAGCTCTCATGGTCAACGAAGGATGTTCCTTCTCCCAGGAAGACCCAATCAGATTCGGAATCCCGGTTACAAAACATTTCGACAATGGTAAAACAAGACCAGCAAAGCCGCCCGAATGTGCCAACAAATCCCGATAGGATCTGCACATATCTCGTTCTCAGGGCACACCGGATGAGCAAGACGTCGGGTTGGCATAGACCCTGGTTTCCAAGGGGGCGCCCGACATCGCTTAGGTCGGACCAACACTTAGAGAAGCACTGGCCCGGGGGGGTTAAAATAAAGATGACCCTTGGGTTGGCCGACCCAAGGGAAGGGTAAAAGGTTCTTAGGCAAATGTAAAACCAAGGTTGGGCCTTGCTGGAGGAGTTTTATTCAAAGTGAACTGCCAAGGGGTTCCCATAACACCCAACCGTGTAAGGAACGCAAAATCAAGGAACATAACACCGGTATGACGGAAACTAGGGTGGCAAGAGTGGAACAAAACACCAAGCATAAGGCCTGGCCTTCCACCCTTTACCAAGTATATAGATACATTAAATAAATAAGAGATATTGTGATATCCCAACATATAATCATGTTCCAACAAGGAACAAACTCCATCTTCACCTGCAACTAGCAATGCTATAAGAGGGGCTGAGCAAAGTGGTAACATAGCCAAACAACGGTTTGCTAGGACAAGGTGGGTTAGAGGCTTGACATGGCAATATGGTAGGCATGATATAGCAAGTGATAGGTATCGCAGCATAGCAAAAGAGCGAGCAACTAGAAAGCAAAGATAGAAGTGAGTTCGAGGGTATGGTCATCTTTCCTGAGATCCCGCAAGGAAGAAGAACGAGTCCATGAAGAAGACAAACGGACGTAGTTGAACGGATCCTCACCAACGCGACGTTATCGAAACTAACCCGAAGAAGCAACACTGGAAAGAAGCAAACAACATAGTAAACAACCATCACATAATAATGACATGATGCACAACCAAGTATGATGCATGACCGGTTTAATGAAGCATGGCATGGCAAATTGCACAAACAACACTACAAATTAAGTGGAGCTCAATATACAACTCCGTTGCATATTGACGAAACACCACGTGACTTATTTACTTCTCTCCCGTTTATGTACTCAACAATATTAAATGTTGGTTAGCATGGCAAGAGGTGAAGCATATGAAAACTACCTATCTAGGCAAGTTTAAATGAGGCCGGAAATAACAAACAACGATTCCGGAAAATCCTCATATGCAAATAGTACATTTGGTACTGTTCTGCCCTAAACCATACTTTACAGTTGTTAAACATGCAAAGTAAAGCCACCATGTTAAACTAGTCATTTTTCTACCCCATTTACATATAAATTTTAATAAATTTGTTGCTACGGTTATTTAGTTATGAATTAAATAATTTTAGCATGGCATTTAAGCAAAATTAGATAAACAGCATTTTAAACAGTTCAAACATGCATGAAAGTTTGATATTATGAATCTAGATACAATTCTAAGCATTTTTCATATTTGAAGTTTTTACATATGATGCATGGTTATTAAGTTATTATATGCATGAAGATTGAGGGGTTTTCTGCAAATCTGTAAACTCCTGGATAAAAAGATAAATCACTCCATGGAAAAAAAACATGAGTCGGGCCGAAACTATGCAAAGGCCCAACAGGAGAAGGCGCTGGGGCTGCTCACCCAGCGGGCTTGGCCCAGATCTGAGGAGAGGGAGTGGCCGGCAGGGTGCGCTAGGCCGGCCTACTGGATTCGATCGGGGAAAGGTCAACGTGGTCATCCTCTCTCTCGATGGAAGCATAGGGCGCAGCGCCATGGGGCTTGTAGGCGAGGCAGGGGTACTTGGTGGCGCCAGGCGACGACGGGGAGGAGCGGAGGCGGCGCGATACGACTGGGACTCGCCGGAACCGCGAGCGAAGGCGGCGGGGCAGACCGGAGTTGAGGAGGCCATCGGCCATGGCGTCAGACGGAGCTAGTACTCGGTTCAGTCAGGAGGGCGCGAGGCAGAGCTCCATGGACGGCAGCGAGGTGGGGCGTCCATGGCGGCGGTCTCCTGCAGAGCCAAAGAACACCACAACGATGAGGTACGGTTAGGTGCAGAGGGAGGATGACGGCATCAAGAATAGACGAACAGAGGGAGCGGCGGGGCTCATCTGCACTGCGGCGGCGACGGCGACGCGGAGCTTCGGCATGCTCCCGAGCGGCACGAGGGAGGAGTCCTTCGGGCGCGGGCAGGAGGGAGGCTGCAGGGCGCCTTGTCGCCGGTGAAGCAGAAGCGCGGGGACGAGGAGAAGAAGAGGGCATGGCGGAGGAGATTCGCCTGAGCTTCGGCTCGGTTGCCGGACCATAGAAGGAAGGAGGAGGCGCTCGGGCGCTGTTGCTGGAGATCGAGCTCGTTCGATCAGGAAGCAGTGGGGAGCAACTGCGGGAATGGGTGAATCGAGGGAGAGGAGGCTGGTTGGTTCGGTGGCGAAAACGAGGAGGGAAAGGAGGCGCGGGTGGATCAGGGTAGATCCCGAGGGGGATTCGGTGGAGTGGCGGCGGCGAGGGGCAACGGATGGGACAGCTCTCCTAGAAATTAGGGTTTGACTATATATAGGGACAAAAGGATTAGGTTAGGGGCTATCTCGTCCCTCCGATCAAAATTGGACGGTCGGGAAAAATAAACTAGGGAGTCCAAAAAAGAAAACGGTGATGTTTTGTAGATGTTTGGGGATGATCCGGACCCAACGATGACGACTGCCCGGGTCGGGTCCGGGACAACTTTTCGGACGCGCGCGTGAGGAGGGCCGCGGGCTCACGAGAGAGGTTAGGTTGGGCCTGGCGGTAGGTAGTGGACTGTGCAGAAGGCCTCAGGCTGAGAAAAGAGAAGAGAGAAAGGCCCGACGACTATTTCCGGAGACCGAAAACGTCCGACGTTTGACCGACTATATTATCGCTATAGTTAATCATTGGGGCGTCAAACGAACTCCGAATGCGATGAAAACTTGGTAGACGGTCTATCTACACTATAATAAAACCACACGCCAACTTTCAACCCATTCCGAGAACATTTTTCGGTCACTTATAAAACACTATTTCGGACATGTCGCGGGCGCGTGCAAGCGTGGTTGGACTCAGAACGGACAACGGAGAGAAATGGGGAGACCCGGACGGATGCAAGTTTTGAAAACATGATGATGCAATGCACATGATGACATGGCAAGATGCAACACGCAAGCAAATGACATGGCAACAACAGCGAATAACTGAAAGACACCTGGCACATCGGTCTCGGGGCGTTACAACACTCCACCACTACGAGAGGATCTCGTCCCGAGATCTAGGATGGCACCGAAGGGAAAACGGAAGAGGAAGATGAGAGGTAAAACTAAGTTGCTTCTTTGACAAACGAGTGAAACCAAAGAGCCTCGAGATGTTAAACAATTTTGAGAAAAGAATACAACGGAGATGAACGAAGTTGAAAACACTCCGTTGGAATAGAGGAACATGGGATATGACGAGAACCAAGAGGTTTAGTGATAAGATAGATATTGAAACCACTCCAGTTAAAAACTAGATAGAGGAGGAATAAGATTGATATAATCTGGGCAGCACTCCGACTAAAAGGAGAAGGAAAACTTGATAAGATGAAAAGAACTTGAAGAGATGACACAACACTCCGGTTAAATGGATAAGCAAAGGAAAGAAAATGATCTTGACAAAAACAAGAAGATGGGCTCAAGAGAGCAACATCACAATGCCTCCGGAAGAAATGAGAGGATGGAATGGAATGAACGGAGGAGAAAACAAGATCTTGGTAGAGCACGCTTACAACAAATGCTAGAAGGGAGTTGTTGGATTATCAACAACGAAAAGGATAAGCTTGTAGTGGGCTTATGGAGAACATCTCAAAACTATGAGGTGAAGTTCCGCCACTAACGGAAACAATGGATTTGGATTGATATGAACAAGGAGACGAGAAACTTATCTCACCGGTAGGATAAATGAAGAACTTGGATCATTTATGAGCTCCATAGATAGCAACAATCCTTAGGGAAGGCTTAAGGTGAAACATGACACAAGATAACTCCAACGAAGAGATTGATGGGTTGAGAAGAGCTCATGCTCGAACAAATTGATGGGTTTAACTATCTCATTCTTGACAACTTACAAATCATGACACACGAAGGGAAATTGTCAAGAGTGACATAACACCGCCTCAAAAGATAAAGTAGAACGAATTGCATTTCAGAATGCAAGATGGAGAAAGCTTGAACTCCTCAAAACAAGACATGTGTTGAGCACCATGTTTATTTGAGAGTGTAGCTTGGCGGATCATAACTTCAAGAGAAATCTTGAGGACAATTGCAGAATGAAAGGAATCCTTGACGAACCCCCTTGTAGAACCTCCATGAAGAACTCCGGTAAACAAGGATGATAGAAAGAAAGAGAAGTTGAAAACACAAGGTGAAGCCTTGCGAAGATTTAGATGGAGCTTCGTGGTGATATAATTGAGAGATCTTGGAACTCCAGGAAAGAAAGATAAACAAATGAAATGAAGAATTTTGATGAACCTCTGGAATAAGGAATTGAATTTACTTGATGAAACAAGAATAAGAATTACATTATGCTTATCCTTCACCAATTTAAATTGATGACAATCAACGGATTTGGCACACTACTTATTCTCGTAGCAAGGATGAAGATATATATAGCGCAACTTGAGAAGGCCTTCAATGATCAACAGGTAGAATTTGGAAGGCACGAATGCATTGATATGATAACCACAGGAAGAAGAATCTTGGAAGAACCACCGTAAGAATTGAACATGAAAATAGCAAAAGCACAAATCACCGGAAGGAATTGGAAAACGAATGACGATACTTGAGGGGATTTAGATACAAGTGAACGAAGAGATCGTGAACTAATTAGATAATACTTGAATGATGCACCGGTAAGATTTCGAGAATGAGAGCTGAAAGCTGGAATGAATAATTCTGAGATGATGGGCTCTGGGGAATCAAACTGAAAAGACTCCTGAATTGCTCCGGATGGGTGAAAAGAATTCTCACAATCGAAAACAATTATGAGAGGATGGCAACAAGCTAGAATCACACATCTCTGAGAGAACGGATAAGATATGGAGGAAAAACTCTTCTTCGGTCTTCAAAATCCAAGAATGACGACGAGAAACAGCACCAAGAATTTGTTGAGGCACTCCATGATGAAGAATAGAAAGGTTGAGCCAATGGTGAAAAGAATTTGACCAATCTTGGAGAAATACATATGACTGATGAAAATTCATTCTCACATCAAAACTTGGAGAAGAATTTAAGAGTAACTCCGGAAAAATAGAAGTGTCAGGTAAGATCCTGGGCAAAGACCTGTGGGTTAGGGCCCACTCAAAAGAAACACCGTTGAACGATTACTTGAAAGGGAGATTGCACCTGTTGATTTAAATGGCTTGAATGAGATAACTTCCTCGAAAGAACTTGAATGAATGCAGAGTGGAAACACGAATCTTCGAGATATCTTCAGCACTCTGGAACAATTGAATAGCGAGAAGTGAATCATTAAGAGGTGCACCGGCATGAGAAAACATTTCAAACAAGGAAAAAAGGATATGATCAACAAAGCTTGAATTGAATCCACCGAAGAAGGAAAGAGAGCGAAGAATGATAAACTTGAAGTTTCGTTAGAATCTTCATGAGAATCACCGGATATGAACATTGAAAGAAAAGAATGAAGAGACTTCACATGAATAAAATGGATACTTGGTTAAGAAATCCGAGTCCTTGAAGAAAAAGGGTGGGAGGGCGGGAAAAACAAAGGCAACTTGGGACGGATGAAACGAGCACCGTTGGGAAAACTGAGGTTTGATCTTGCGAATTTTGAAATGATCGGATCCACTTGAAGAGAAACACGCCGGTTGAAAAGGATTGACATGACAATCTCGATTATCACAAAGGATTAGCATCCATATAGAAGTATGAGAACATCGCTTAGGGAAGGTATGGATTCAGCACTTGACATTGAAGCAACTCGAATACCACAAATCAAAACAAAACAAAGGATTTGGCTTGCAGAATAAGCCGGAACAAACATATGATCGGCCCCATGTCATATCATGTGTCTGTTGGAAAGATATCCTACATGATACTTGAATTCCCACTTATAAACTCTCGAAACTTTCTGGTTATGCAATCAGGTGTTGGGGATACAGGGGAAGCATAATATCTCACCCAAACTAACAAATCCTACATCCAGCTGTATCCATCCTTCAACACATAACCAAGAAACCTTCGGAAGTCATTTACCTCAACCTTCGAAAAGCATCCGTTATACGAGTTATGGCAATACTCCCGAACTCCCGCCCCAGTACTGGGTGGCGTCGAGGTTATCTCACCAACAACTACATAAAAGAGATTTTCAATGTCGGTGAAACTCAGGTATTCCAGAACTGCAACGATAAAATTGTGACGATAACACCTT
This sequence comes from Triticum aestivum, assembly GCF_018294505.1. Classification (NCBI taxonomy): domain Eukaryota; kingdom Viridiplantae; phylum Streptophyta; class Magnoliopsida; order Poales; family Poaceae; genus Triticum; species Triticum aestivum. Next base: position 328,896,856 of record NC_057797.1, read on the forward strand.
GGAGCTCAACTCCCCGGGACACTGCCACAACCCCTAAATGTCAGGAGGCACCAAGAACAATGTTCTCGTCACAAAACCATCGAAACGATTCCAAGATACCCACGTGATCCAAAAAAAATTCGTGAAATTTGAGGAGAGAAGAGTCAGAACTTCTACGTCAGGAGGCCTCACCAGAGCGACGAAGGGACTGAGGACTAAAAAGAATCCTACTCTCCGATATATATAATCCTAAGACTCAAAACATTTTTCTAGACTCAACAACGCTAGCGGTTCAATCAAACAGGGGGCTCCTAAGTCGGGGATGGCTCTGATACCAACTTGTAACACCCACGATGCAGCTATATCTCCCACGTGTCGGAGCATGACTTAGAGGCATAACCACATTGTAGGCATGTCGCAAGAGGGGTAATCTTTACACATCCCATGTACTGAATATGAAAGGGATAAAGAGTTGGCTTACAATCGCCACTTCACACAATACATGAATATAGCATTACATCATCCAGATACAATCAAGGTCCGACTACAGAACCAAATAAAGAAAGACAACCCCTAATGCAATAGATCCCCGATCGCCCCTTCTGGGCTCCACTACTGATCAACTAGAAAAGAAACAACACAACAAACACGATCTTCATCGAGCTCCTCCTTGAGCTCAGTTCCATCATCTGCACGGTTATCATCGGCACCTGCAACTGTTTGAAGTAATCTGTGAGTCACGGGGACTCAACAATCTCACACCCTCGTGATCAAGACTATTTAAGCTTATGAGAAGGAAAAGGTAGTGAGGTGGAGCTGCGGCAAGCACTAGCATATATGGTGGCAAACTTACGCAAATGAGGGCGAGAAGAGAAGCAAAGCACGGTCGTGAACTAGAAGTGATCAAGAAGTGATCCTGAAACTACTTACGTTCAAGCATAACACAAGAACCGTGTTCACTTCCCGAACTCCGCCGGAAAGAGACCATCACGGCTACACACGCGGTTGATGCATTTTAAATTAAGTTAAGTGTCAAGTTCTCTACAACCGACTTTAACAAATTCCCATCTGCCCATAACCATGGGCACGACTTTCGAAAGTTCAAAACCCTGCAGGGGTGTCCCAACTTAGCCCATCACAAGCTCTCACGGTCAACGAAGGATGTTCCTTCTCCCAGGAAGACCCGATCAGGCTCGGAATCCCGGTTACAAGACATTTCGACAATGGTAAAACAAGACCAACAAAGCTGCCCGAATGTGCCGACAAATCCCGATAGGAGCTGCACATATCTCGTTCTCAAGGCATACCGGATGAGCAAGACGTCGGGTTGGCATAGACCCTGGTTGCCCAGGGGGCGCTCGACATCGCTCAGGTCGGACCAACACTTAGAGAAGCACTGGCCCGAGGGGGTTAAAATAAAGATGACCCTTGGGTTGGCCGACCCAAGGGAAGGGTAAAAGGTCGTTAGGAAAATGTAAAACCAAGGTTGGGCCTTGCTGGAGGAGTTTTATTCAACGCGAATTGTCAAGGGGTTCCCATAACACCCAACCGTGTAAGGAACGCAAAATCAAGGAACATAACACTGGTATGACGGAAACTAGGGCGGCAAGAGTGGAACAAAACACCAGGCATAAGGCCGAGCCTTCCACCCTTTACCAAGTACATAGATGCATTGAATAAATAAGAGATATTGTGATATCCCAACATATAATCATGTTCCAACAAGGAACAAACTCCATCTTCACCTGCAACTAGCAATGCTATAAGAGGGGCTGAGCAAAGTGGTAACATAGCCAAACAACGGTTTGCTAGGACAAGGTGGGTTAGAGGCTTGACATGGCAATATGGGAGGCATGATATAGCAAGTGATATGTATCGCAGCATAGCAAAAGAGCGAGCAACTAGCAAGTAAAGATAGAAGTGATTTCGAGGGTATGGTCATCTTGCCTGAGATCCCGCAAGGAAGAAGAATGAGTCCATGAAGAAGACAAACGGACGTAGTCGAACGGATCCTCACCAACGCGACGTTATCAGAACTAACCCGAAGAAGCAACACCGGAAAGAAGCAAACAACATAATAAACAACCATCACATAATCATGACATGATGCACAACTAAGTATGATGCATGACCGGTTTAATGAAGCATGGCATGGCAAAGTGCACAAAGAACACTACAAATTAAGTGGAGCTCAATATACAACTCTGTTGCATATTGACGAAACACCACGTGACTTATTTACTTCTCTCCCGTTTATGTACTCAACAATATTAAATGTTGGTTAGCATGGCAAGAGGTGAAGCATATGAAAACTAGCTATCTAGGCAAGTTTAAATGAGGCCGGAAATAACAAACAACGATTCCGGAAAATCCTCATATGCAAATAGTACGTTTGGTACTGTTCTGCCCTAAACCATATTTTATAGTTGTTAAACATGCAAAGTAAAGCCACCATGTTAAACTACGCATTTTTCTACCCCATTTACATATAAAGTTTAATAAATTTGGAGCTACGGTTATTTAGTTATGAATTAAATAATTTTAGCATGGCATTTAAGCAAAACTAGATAAACATCATTTTAAACAGTTCAAACATGCATGAAAGTTTGATATTATGAATCTAGATGCAATTCTAAGCATTTTTCATATTTGAAGTTTTTACATATGATACATGGTTATTAAGTTATTATATGCATGAAGATGGAGGGGTTTTTTGCAAATCTGTAAACTCCTGGATAAAAAGATAAATCACTCCGTGGAAAAAAACATGAGTCGGGCCGAAACTGTGCAAAGGCCCAATAGGAGCAGGCGCTGGGGCTGCTCACCCAGCGGGCTTGGCCCAGATCTGAGGAGAGGGAGTGGCCGGCAGGGCGCGCTGGGCCGTCCTGCTGGGTTTGATCAGGGAAAGGTCAACGTGGTCGTCCTCTCTCTCGATGGAAGCAGAGGGCGCAGCGCCATGGGGCTTGCAGGCGAGGCAGGGGTACTTGGTGGCGCCAGGCGACGACAGGGAGGAGCGGAGGCGGCGCGATACGACTGGGACTCGCCGGAACCGCGAGCGGAGGCGGTGGGGCGGACCGGACTTGAGGAGGCCGTCGGCCATGGCGTCAGGCGGAGCTAGTACTCGGTTCAGTCAGGAAGGCGCGAGGCAGAGCTCCATGGACGGCAGCGAGGTCGGGCGTCCATGGCGGCGGTCTCTTGCAGAGCCAAAGAACACCACAACGATGAGGTACGGTTAGGTGCAGAGGGAGGATGACGGCATCGAGAATAGACGAAGAGAGGGAGCGGCAGGGCTCATCTGCACTGCGCGGCGACGACGCAGAGCTCCAGCCTGCTCCCGAGCGGCATGAGGGAGGAGTCCTTCGGGCGCGGGCAGGAGGGAGGCTGCAGGGCGCGTGGTCGCCGGTGAAGCAGAGGCGCGGGGACGAGGAGAAGAAGAGGGCATGGCGGAGGAGATTCGCCTAAGCTTCGGCTCGGTTGCCGGACCACGGAAGGAAGGAGGAGGCGCTCGGGCGCTGTTGCTGGAGATCGAGCTCGTTCGATCTGGAAGAGGTGTGGAGGAACTGCGGGAATGGGTGAATCGAGGGAGAGGAGACTGGTTGGTTCGATGGCGAAAACGAGGAGGGGAAGGAGGCGCGGGTGGATCAGGGTAGATCCCGAGGGGGATTCGTGGAGTGGCGGCGGCGAGGGGCAAAGGATGGGACAACTCTCCTAGAAATTAGGGTTTGACTATATATAGGGACAAAAGGATTAGGTTAGGGGCTATCTCGTCCCTCCGATCAAAATCGGACGGTCGGGGAAAATAAACTAGGTAGTCGAAAAAAGAAAATGGTGATGTTTTGTAGATGTTTGGGGATGATCCGGACCCAACGGTGACGACTGTCCGGGTCGGGTCCGGGACAGCTTTTCGGACGCGCGCGCGAGGAGGACCGCGGGCTGACGAGAGAGGTTAGGTTGGGCCTGGCGGTAGGTAGTGGACTGTGCAGAAGGCCTCAGGCTGAGAAAAGAGAAGAGAGAAAGGCCCGGCGACTGTTTTCGGAGACCGAAAACGTCCAACGTTTGACCGACTATATTGTCGCTATAGTTAATCGTTGGGGCATCAAACGAACTCCGAATGCGATGAAACCTTGGCAGACGGTCTATCTACACTATAATAAGACCACACGCCAACTTTCAACCCATTCCGAGAACATTTTCTGGCCACTTATAAAACACTATTTCGGACATGTCGCGGGCGCGTGCAAGCGTGGTTGGACTCAGAACGGACAACGGAGAAAAATAGGGAGACCCGGACGGATGCAAGTTTTGAAAACATGATGATGCAATGCACATGATGACATGGCAAGATGCAACACGTAAGCAAATGACATGGCAACAACAGCGAATAACTGAAAGACACCTGGCACATCGGTCTCGAGGCGTTACACATGAGCAAGACTCAAATATATGGCGGGCACTTCTTCTTTGGGTCAGTTTTCCAAGCTCTGATCCTTCTTAATTTTGACCATCAAAACAAATTAGATAAACCTTCGAAATAGAATCCTGCTAACAAGATTAAGCTTTCTTGTTATTTGTACGCGACAATAAGATTTGATGCGAGGTTCTTTTGATCGATTTAAAGGTGCAACAGCCACGCCAGAGGCTTCAAGGTGTTGGACTGTTGGTCCTTAGATACACATGCATAAAAACTTCTTGGCTGTCATCAACAGGTCAGCCCGGCTCTGATATGGGGACGACAACAACGCCTAGGCGGCTCATTTTGCCGACGACAATGGTCAATGGTCCACGAACCTCGATATAATTTTTATTTTGTTTTGAATACTTTTTATTTGTGGTGAACTTTTATACTTTCTCTAATCCATATTAATTGTTGTACTAAATCAACTACAATTAATAACATGGATCAAATAGAGTAATAAGCTTCATCCACACAAAACTCAACAAGAACTCATGAGATAAATTAATATAAATCAATGCAAAACCTTATCATTCTCTAATGTAATAAATCACTAAAATTATTATTTAACATTGCATATAAAATGCCTCTACATATTTAATACTTCTATCCTCAAATAGAATCATTAAACAAGCAAATATATGCAAACATAACAGCAATCTGTTTAAACAGAACGTCTGTAGGAAATGAAGAAGGATCCATACTTACTTAACTTAAAAAATTCTGAAATTTTACCACACTGTAGAAAATTTATCATAGCATATCATGTCAAAATTTCAAGCTTTTATCACATTCTGACTTTTCTAGAGAATTCACGCAAGAATGAAAAACTTCCTGTTTTGAAACAGCAAGTCATATAGTTGCAAATTGAGCATGCCAAAGGCTATCGTTGACAATTTTATTGAAATAACAGATACAAAACATTATTCTAAATAACAGCAAACAAATCCAACTAAAATAAAATGACCCTCCAAACAAAACACATATCATGTGACGAATAAAACTATAGCTCTAAGTGAGGTTACCGATAATGTTGAAGACGAAAGAGGGGATGTCTTCCGAGGCATCCCCAACCTTAGTTACTTGGGTCTTTCTTAAATATTACCTTGGGGTTCCATGGGAATCACCAAGCTTAGGGTCTTATCACTCATTTTTCTTCTCATATCGATATCCCAACCAAAACTTGAAAACTTCAATCACACAAAACTTAACGAAACTTCATGAGATAGGTTAGTATCGGTGTGTTTGTTTCGGCTCTAAAAACCGGCTCCACCGGCTTCTACCCCGTAGAAGCTAGAGCTGAAACAAACACCTGATTTTAGACCGGCTCCATGCAGCGGCTTCAGAAGAGCGCTCCAAATAATTGCACGTCGGTCTGGGAGCTACCAATTGAGGCTTCTCGCAGCCGCAACCAGCTCCAAATCGTCCTTTTACAGTTTTACCCTGCCACCAATTTTCATAATACAACAAAATTGTCAGGCAACGATTCATTGGTGTTCTTAATACTCCCTCGCCCCGATAGAACACGCTCGCTTCCCTCACCTCGACAACTCCGCCGCCACCAGCTCGATCTCTAGCCGCCGCCACCCATCCCCTCCTCCGGCGATGGATCTGGACCTCCTTGCCAGTGAAACTCCCACCTCGAAGCCCCGCGGCGAGGCGCTCGTCCTCCAACGCCCAGCAACACATGGGATCGAAGGCACCGCCCCGAGGTCCCTCACGAGCTCTGCTACCGTCATGAGTTGCCTCAGCGACGGCGTCCGCCGCCACAAGCTAACTTGCCGCGTCGGTAGGGTGATCCTTCCCGGGTCAACGTTAGGCACGCGCGACCCGCCGGGCGTGACTATGCTTGCCAACGACGCACACTAGGTCGTTCCGGTGCAGGCTCCATCTTGGCCTCGTCCAATTACCTCCGTCACCTGCTTCGCCATGGACACCCGCGAGCTCCCCGGTTCGTCATGCTGCTTCGCTCAGGCACAACGCCGGTCTATGAGCACTTGTATATGAGCCATGATGTGCTAATTGATATGTACTCCCTCCATTCGAAAAAGCTTGTCCCATGTGACAAGCTTTTTCGGATGGAGGGAGTGCTAATTGATGTCCAAGGTTTGGGTGCGTGCTTGTGCTTGCGTTCGAAAAAGCTTGTCCCATGTGACAAGCTTTTTCGGATGAAGAGAGTGACAAGCTTTTTCGGATGGAGGGAGTGCTAATTGATGTCCAAGATTTGGGTGTGTGCTTGTGCTTGCGTAGCGTGCTCTGTGTGCTAGCTGTGTCATCGACTATGTGACCATGTGATATTTTCGTGATAAAAGTACAGAGAAGTCGATCGACTATGTGAATATGCAGTTCAAATCTGTGAAATAATTAGCCATTTTCAAACAAAAGAAAATTTAATCCGGTCATTTATTGTTAAAACAGTATAATCAGCACGACACGGGACATTTTGGTCATTTCAGCACATTTCAGAACAAGACGCGGCTACTACAGCACAACCACCAAGCGACTACACTTCAACTTCAACCTTTCAGCCACAGCTAGCAGCTACAGCCACTCCTTCCAGACGGAGCCGTTGCAACTGCAGCCGAAGAAGTTGCAACCCAAACAAACACCCCAAATTTGAGTCCTTTTCAAAAAAAAGAAAAACCTCAATACCGTGTTAATAAACTACGGGTAACATCACACATATAAAGATAAAATAAGTCTATCAGTTAATAAATAAATTGTTGCATGACACCACAAATATGTTACTTCGGATAGTAATATAGACTAATAATATATGCATGTTATTAGTATAATTAACTCCCCACTATGGGTAGTCTGAATCTAAACACTCACAGCCGTCCTATAATAAATAGTACGCAAACCAAGCTACATAGGAAATGGCATATAAAGGGCAATCTGGTGCATGTAGCTCCCGCTTGCGCAGGGTCCAGAGAAGGGTCCGACCACTTTGGGTCTATAGTACGCAGCCTTTCCCTACATTTCTGTAAGAGGCTGTTTCCAGGACTTGAACCCATGACCTCATGGTCACAAGGCGGCAGCTTTACCACTGCGCCAAGGCTCCCCTTCATAGGAAATGGCATATCCAAGAAAAAAATGGGAATTTATCTCCACTCTTTCTGAATTGTCAACAATACATGCAACATAAGTAAGCATCTTCGAAACAAGTCCACCATCACATGCATATCGGTGATCACACCAAGCATAGCCGCCGTGCCTTTCTTGTGGGTATCAAACCAAGCAGACACCTTCAAATCTACAAGGTTTTCAACAGTTCACCGGGGTCGATTTCATGGAAGAGAGGAAACATAAGGGGAAGACCAGAGTCGGAGACCATTAAGTGAAACCAAAACTTTCCACTGTGTTCCCTTTTCACCTCTGCCATAGCCTGTGTCAGATTCTGGCATACACCGAGTGTTCGACCCTACCCTCTAACACTTTAACAAGCTCCATCGCAGTCCGCCCCTGCATCTCGAATCTAAATCCAATTCCTGCCAAAGAAAGGACTAGGCAAGTCCTCTGAGTCAGGGTTCAAGGTTCATGGGGACATTGCTACTGCAGAGAGGGACATTGGGCAACACATGCTGCTGCTTCTTGTCCTGAGAGCTGAGATGTACATCTTCCACAAACATGCTTTTCAGGGGTTCTAAGGTCTAATCAGCAGCACACTAGCTACAAAGGTGAGCTGTACAAAACAAACAATGAGTCACCATAGAGTACCAGTAACCAATAACTGGAACATCATGAGCCCTCAGCTGAAAACACCAGTATGTCAGCCACCATATTATCAAACATCCAGTGACTTATTCAGTAGTGAGCAAGTCAGCAACTACCAGAAACACAACTCATAGTCTGGCTACAAGAATTCAAAATATGCATTTCATGCTCAAGTTGAGCCAGCAGAAAGCGAGCCATCTCTTAAATGCACTAGGCACAGTTGCAGTTGCTTTTGGACCATTTCAGCAACCATTTGCAGCCTTCCTCGGCTTGTCTCTCCACCTGCTGGCGATCCATTCACGGTCTTCACTGCTTTAACAACACTCTGCTTACACCTCTCCCAATCCTCGTGTTGCAACCAGCAAGACCTACCACCATGGCTGCCATCCATTGCAAGGTATGCGATATGACTAGTATCCCCAAAGGTGTACCTTAATCTCAGAGAAACACAAAATGGTAGCCAAGCAGCTCCACCAGATGTCCTCACATGTGGTGTAAGATTATGGTCAAGCACAAAAGTTAGGGTAAAATCTACTGAATTGTTGGCTCTGTCATGCTGAATATTACTCTTGGATAATAAAGAAGGTTCAGTATAATCATCTGAAACTGATCTTGGATGCTTTTCCAAACAAAGTTCAGCCTGTGCCCGCTCTGCAGCAGCGATGTCCCCATGAGCCTCGGACAAGCTTTTATTCCATGTAATTAGTTTTACAAATTCTTGTATAACTGAAATGGGCAGAGTAAGCAACATGATAAAAGAAGCAATCCTAGAAGCATCATAAGGTTCACAGACAACACATCTGCTAAAGTAATCGCATATCTCATGTATCTCAGATGGTGTTAGCTCTCCCTGAGCACTGCTCTGAGGAGCTTGCTGTTGCTGTTGCTGGTGGTGAAACCTCTTCACATTAAGAACTTGAAGGTGCAGTTGAACTCGCTGAACACTAACTGCAAAGACATAACCACTGCAGGAAAAACGAGTCAGAATACATTCAGGTACAATATTCCTTCAGGAATCTACATCGATGTTGGTGCATATTGACTGATGTGATACTAATATAAAATAGATTACGATGAATGTGATTTTGACCCTTGGTATATCCCAGCACTTAATCCTACCATTTTGATCTACAATCTAACATGTAGTAAAAGATTATGTACTTGTATCATTGCTCTTAGCGAGCAACCGTCCAGACTAGATAAGATCATAAGGTTGCTATTTCATCTTCTGGGTTCATTGTTTGAGATAACATTGCACTGATTATCCAATTACATACTATTGTTAGGGATAACATCTCAAAGGACATAAAAAAATTGTTAGGCACGTCTCTATTCAAGGATGCGCACAGATATTGCCTTGTGACCATGTAGTCGTGGATTCGAGTCCTGAAAACACCCTCTTGCAGAAACATAGGGAAAGGCTGCGTACAAAATACCCAAAGTGGTCGGACCCTTCCCCAGACCCTACACAAGCGGAGCTACGTGCACCAGGCTGCCCTCTTTTCTTTTCGAGAAAACGCAAATGGCTTTTGTGTTTCATTGCATTGGAAAGAAAGGGGAATTCACATCCTCCTAGGAGGTAGTTTTACACAGCCAAGAAGGCCTCAGTGGACATCCCAGGATGGTGGCAAAACGACCCTGAGCCCTTGAGCTCCGGCCTTTGCCCAACATCGGGTCTCGTCTTTAATCCTGTCTACAAGCTCATTCAGCGAAGGCCTCACATGGTCGAAAACACACGCGTTCCTATGCTTCCAAATCATCCACGGCACCAAAAGCACCACAGATTTGAGCGCCTTGCGAAGCGCTGGCGGTGTGAGTTCCTTTGCACGCAGCCACCAATCCATGAGCGAGCCGTCGTGCTCGGGCGCCGGTGCCGGTAGGCGTAGCCAAGATAGGACCTCATGCCAAGTCTGCCTAGTGAATGGGCACGCAAGCATCAGGGCCCAATCATCTCCTGTTCCTGGTCGCACAGAAGGCACTGCGGGTGGTGTTGCAGGCCACGGCGCGTGAGTCTCTCCGTGGTCCAGCAGCGATCTTGACACGCCAACCAGTGGAAGAACTTCACCTTGGGCGGTGCCCAGCTCCTCCAAATGAGTTTCCAGGAATTGCAGCTCGTCGCGCCCTGGAAGGTTGCCCGGTAGCAAGATTGGGCTGTGTAAACGCCGTTGGCTGTCCATCTCCAGAGCAGCCTGTCCGGCTCATTGGACAGCTCGACATGCTGAACTAGGTGCCAGATGGACAGCTCGACATGCTGAACTAGGTGCCAGAGCTTAAGGTACTGTCCAATCTCCGGGAGGCCGAGCAGGCCATGGATGCCACGCGCCCAGCTGTTGCCGGCGAGGGCCTCCGCCACCGTTCTGGACTTCCTGCGCTGTTTGGAGATGCACTGGAAAAGCATTGGCGCGAGCTCGTGGACGGATTGGCCGCCGAGCCAGCGGTCCTCCCAGAAAAGGGCTGTCCTGCCGTCACCGATGGCCATGGTCGTGGAGGCGTAAAAGAGCGCGCGCTCCTCCGTCGTGAATTGCAGGTCCAGCCCCTGCCAAGCTCGATCCGTGTCCGTGCACGCGAGCCATAGCCAGCGCAGCCGGAGTGATAGTCCCGTGCGCTCGAGGTCCCGGACGCCGAGGCCACCATATTCGAGCAGACGGCAGACCCGGCGCCAGTTGACGTGGCAGTGACCACCGTGGGCGTCCGCGCAGCCAGCCCAAAGAAAACCACGCTGAATCTTCTCCAGTTGCTTCAGGGTTTTCTTTGGAGGCGCTAGCGCTAGCAGTTGATGGATCGGTATCGCGCTAAGCACTGACTTGACGAGCGCTAGTCGTCCCGCTTTGTTCATCAACCAAGCTTTCCAAGAGGGTAGTCGGCCTGCCACCGCGTCGACGAGGGGTTGCAGCTGGGTTGCGGATGGGCGGCGAGTGGAGAGCGGGATGCCCAGATAGGTGGCCGGCATGGCCATGACGGGGCACCCAAGTGGCTCCAACAGCCCCTCGCCGTAGTCGTCGGCATGAAGGATCGTGGCCGAGCTCTTCGCGTAATTCACCCGTAGCCCAGACGCCGTACCGAACACGTCCAGGATGCCTTTGACAGCGGCAATTTCCTCGGTAGTGGCATGGCAGAAAAGCATCACATCGTCGGCGCAAAGAGATATCATCGGGATGGCTCGCCGGGGGTGCAGCTGCTGGAGGATACCCGTTTGTAGAGCGAGACGCATCAGCCTCCCAAGGGTGTCCACCGCCAGCACGAAGAGTTGTGGGGAGGTGGAGTCGCCTTGTCTCAGGCCGCGACGGTGCCAGATTGGAGGGCCGGGGACTCCATTGACCATGACCCGCGTGCTAGCCGAGGAGAGTAGAATGGCCAGCCACTCCCGGAATCGCTCCCCGAACCCATACTGGCGCAGCACTTCAAAGAGAAATGCCCATGAGATGGAGTCGAAGGCGCGTGTGAGGTCGAGCTTTAGCATGATCCTGGGCGCGCCAAGTTGGTGCAGCATCTTGAGGGATTTCCGGACTAGAACAAAGTTGTCGTGGAGGCTACGTCCGGCAATGAACGCATTTTGGTTGCGGCTGACTAGGGTGTCGAGTTTGGGGGCGAGGCGCAATGACAGGACCTTCGCGAAGATCTTGGCCACAATGTGGATCAGGCAGATCGGCCGGTAGTCACCGAGCTTGTGAGCGTCCGCGCGCTTAGGCAGCAAGGTTAGCAGCGCTTGGTTAAGCTTGCTGAACCCGTGGCCACGCAGCGTGTATAGCAGCTCGAAGACGTCCCATATGTCATGGCGGATGATGCTCCAACAGGCGCGCAGGAACTCCGCGGTGAAGCCATCCGGTCCGGGTGCTTTGCGCGCCGGCATGCGTTTGATCGCGTCCCATATTTCCTCCTGGCTGAAGGGCGCGTCTAGGCATGCGAGGTCGCCGGGCGCGATGAGTTGAGAAAGGTCCAGCGTGTGCGCCGGTCTACAGCAGTGCCCAACAAGCCATCGAAGTGTAAAAACGCTGCGTTGGCCATCTCCTCATGATCCGTGAGCACCTGCCCGTCGACGTCGACGCTATATATGCGGTTGTTCTGACGCCGATAGGAGCATTGCCGGTGGAAGAAGCTCATGTTGGCGTCGCCATCCTTAAGAGACGCGATCCAGGCACGCTGTCGAGCGATCGTGCGCTCCATGGATGCCATGCCGAGGTAGGCGAGCTTGAGCTGCTTGCGGAGCCATTCCTCCAGAGGCGAGAGCACTCGGTCCTCCCGCACTTTGTCAAAGCGCATGATCAGCTCGCGGGATATGGCAAGTTTGTCCCGAATGTTGCCCGTGGCCTTGGCGCTCCAGCTTGATAAGCGGCGAGCAGTGGCCTGGAGACGCTTGACCAGCCGCCGGAATGGGTCGTCGTCATGCACCGAGCTCCACGCCGCGGTAACAGTGTCATGGAAGCCGTCAAGTCTGAGTCAATAGTCCTCGAAGTGGAAGCGTTTGTGCGCTGCCGGCATGGGGGAGCAATCAAGCAGCAGCGGACAGTGATCCGACACAACCGAAGCGAGGCACCGGAGGTGGCATTCGCCGTGCGCATCTTCCCAGTCCGACGTGCAAAGGACGCGGTCAAGGTGCACTAGCGTGGGCGGCGATTGCTCATTCGACCATGTGAAGCGACGCCCGTTGAGATATATCTCCTTCAAGGCGAGGTCGTTGATGGCGCGGCGGAATCTACCCATCATGCGCCGATGCAGGCCACCCGTGTTCTTGTCCTCGGCGCGGTATATGAGGTTGAAATCACCACATAGCATCCATGGGCCGGGGCATGCCGCCCGAATATCGCGCAACTCTTGGAGGAACAAGATTTTATCCGCGTCGTCTTGGGGTCCGTAGACCGTCGTCAGCCACCACGGCGTCCCGGAGGCCACGGATACCTTGCCCGTGAGCGCATTCCGCGTGAACAGCGGGTCGGAGATCGTGACAGCCCTGCTCTTCCAGGCCAAGAGAATGCCGCCTCGCGTGCCATCAGCCGGCAGGAATGTGAAGTCGTCGAACTCGGAGCCGAGAATGTCAAGCACAATGGGCGAGTAGATCAAAGCCATCTTTGTTTCCTGAAGGCATACAATGGAGGATCCGGTAGTGCCCAACAGGGAGCAGATGGCACTACGTCGGGCGCGCGAGTTGAGGCCGCGTACATTCCAAACAGCGATTTTTAGTCCGTGATCCATGAACAAGAGGTCGACGATGAGTGGCCGGCAGACCTAACTGTCGCCGGCAACGGCCGTGCGAGTGGGAGAGGCGAAGCACGCTGGGATCTCCCTATCGACCAGGGCAGCGATGGCCTTGAGCACGGACAGGGGGATTGGCGCCGCGAACATGTCGTCGTAGGCCTTCATCTCGATGGCAGTGATCTTCTGGTTGGTGCCAACGATCCCCAATGTGCATAGGATCTGCACATGGGCCCTCCTTTCTGCCGTTGGCGGCACCGCCACGGGTGCGGCCGTAGCCGCGGAGCGGCCTCGCTCGCTGTGGGGCAAAGTTGAGGGGGTGACGTGGCCTCTTCCCGGGAGTCGGCAGTGACGCGCTGATGTGCTTCGAGGCCGCGGCCAGAAACTCGCCAAGCGTCCAGGCCTACTGCGTGGTCGCACGGCTGCGTGAACGGCGCATCGTGATCGGTGGCGATGCGAACCGTCCCGATGCCGGAGAACAGGGTTCAGGTGCAGGTGCAGGCGATCGCTGAACATCGTTGGGCGTTGGCGTGGAGGGTCCTCTGGGCCTCTGCAGGATGGAGATTGGCCTCTGGACCCCGGCTTCCGGCAGCCCAATGGCGGGCGGCCCGGCATCAGCTGCAAGAGGGAGCGCGGTTGGGGATTCGGCCATAGCATGGAGCGGCCCAGCCCCATTTGGCCCATCAGGCCCATCAATGGCGCTGCAATGGGGGGGGGCACCGCCGCTGGTGCGATGGCAGTTTGGGCGGCAACCAGCGCGTCTCCTCCCGCCAGAGCCGCAGAAGTGGGGGCGGGGGACACCGATGACCGGTCAGCGGGGGTGTCTGGGCCCGCAGGATCGACATGGGTACGCGAGTCGCTGCTTTGCCCCGACAAGGCGGCAAGCGATCCTGGCCGTTCTGAAGCTCCTGGCGCCACGGGCTGCGAGTCTGGGATCTGACTCAAAAGGGCAAGATCCCGACACGGTGATAGATCAGCAGCGGCAGAAGCGGGACCCGCGGAATCGTCCTCGGGATCGTGGGAGGAGCCCAAATTTGAACTTCCCGGGCCTTCTGGCTCCTTAGCGACCGGTGAAAGCGCGCCAGCTGGCCCCTGCGCAACCGACGCACGTCATCATTGGGTGCGACGGCCGCTCGCGTAGGATCTGCTGCCAAATCCTGCAGCTGTGGGCCCTTTCCTTTTCCTCTTTTGGCCCGGTGACGAGAACGAACAAGGCCCAGCTGACCCGGCCACGACAGCATGCCGTCCCGCGACGGTCGGACTGGAGACGCCGCCGCCGCGACCGTTGCCGGCCGGGGCCAGGAGGCCGCCGTGTTCAGCCCATCGGTCCGGCCAGAGCGGTCGCTGGCGCGCCAAGCAGGCGCGTCCATGGCCATGCCATCCACCCGGCCGCCCGGCGCAGCATCGGTACGCCTTCGTTTCCGGCCACGGCACCTTGCCCGACCATGACCGGGGCCCTGGCCTTGGCCGTGTCCATTGTCGGCGCCGCCTCTGCCGGGGTCGTCGTTAGCCTGGGCACCGGGAGGAGGCGCCCGGAGCGGGGTGGTGCGTGTGAGCGCGATGGAGACAGGGTACGTGAGCGTCCTGACCTCCAGCGCCTCCGAGGGGATGCGGGCCGGCAGCAGTTCGACGATCTCCAGGATCGCGGCGCGGCGGATGTCGGCTGGGTCATGCACGCGAGCGGACAGGCAAAAGACGGCCAGGTCCTCGCGAGAGCGCGTGCGGGGGTGCAGCCGCTCGACCCAGCAGCTCTCTCCGAGGATGTGCTCGGTGGTGGAAAGGTGCCAAGCTTGGGCGGGGATGCCGCGGAGCTCGAGCTCAACGCGGTGTTCAAACCCGCCGGCGCCAGCATGCGCGAGCTTGCACCAGGGCCGCAGCGACAACGCAAACCGTGGCGAGCTGATGAAGTGCTCGCCGTTGAGACGACGCATGGTGTCCAGGGAGGAGAAGAGGATGAGGAAGTCCTCGAGGTGGTGCACGTGCACGGTGAAGTCGCCTTCGGAGAGCTCGAGGGAGCGGTAAAGCAGCTCGGCCACCTCGGCTGCAGCCACCTGCGGCCTGTTGCTGGTGATGGATGCCACCATGGCGCGGCCAAGGACCCGCTCGGACTCCTCCATCTCCGTGGACTGCGCCATGATGACCCGCACGGGCACGTCGGGGCGCGGTTGGGGAACTGGCGCCGACGAGGGGAGCGCGGGAGGCGCCGGCGGGGTGGTGGCTCGACGATGCACGGGGGGGGGGGGGGGGGGGGGCACGGCCAGGGGCGTCACGGCGAGGTCGCGCGCCGTCGTTGCGTCGGACGTCGCAGTCGCAAGACTCATGGCCTGAGGTGAGGCAGCGTCTGCATCGGACGTCGTTGGTGCAATCACGAACCCGTTGGCGGTGGTCGAGGCATCTGAAGCACAGCCCCGCAACCTCCTCCGGAGACGGGCTGCGACGGCGAGGCGGCGAGTGGCTGGCGGTGCCGTCCTGGCTCGGGCGGCGACGGCAATTCCTGCGCCGCGGTGGCTGAAACGCGGTGTACCTCCGAGCGGGGGCCAAGGCGTTGCCTGGGCATGCGGGCGGCCGGCAAGGTGCGGCCGGGGGCTCTGGCAGCCGGCGGCGCAGCAGGGGCCGGCGGGGTGAGCGCGACGTCCCGGTAGGAACGCGCCGAGGACTCGCTCTCCGAGCTGAGCCAGCGGTCGCCTGAGGACACGCGCTCGCCGGAGAGGGTCACCCGGCGGTCGGCAGGGTCGGCGTCTGGGGCCTCCATGGCAAGGGCGAGGGGGGGAAGGGGAGGGCTAGGGGTGGGCTGCCGGCGTAGAGCGACGGCGGCAGGCAGGGGCGTCTCAGAGGGGCTAGAGGGTGGGAGCGGAGCTAGGCAGGAGCGGAGCCATCGCCCTCGCTGCCCTCTTTTCTTAGCATCTGGTATATAGTGATAAGAACAAGTTTTCCCTGCATCCTGTTAACCAGATCAAATTTGTTGGGGGGCGAACTGCCTAATTTATAGGAAAAGCAGAATTGTTTCTGTTCAGAAGAATGGATCAATTCTCCTTCCAAAGTTTATCGCCCAAATCTATGGTCTCATCTTTCACCTAAAAATCCCTACTTCAACCTTGACATCCATCCCTTCTTTTGTACTCACTCCGTCCTTGGTACAATTTTGTACTAAAGTTAGTACAGAGTTGAGACACTTATTTTGGGACGAAGGGAGTACAATATATATGAACAAGAAAAACTAAACATTAAAAATAGGACAAGATTAATGTAAAGAATGATAAGAAAAATTTGCACAACTCTGGGAACTTTCCATGTGCAACTGTGTTCTAATAACGCGCATCTAGTCGTCCAATTGCATCATATTAGGCCATTAACATATCAGAAAAGCTGGGGATATTTTGGCTTTCTGTAAAGTATAAAAGTTGGGGATATCTTGGCTTTCTTGTACTCCCTCCATTCCTAAATATAAGTCTTTCTAGAGATTCCAAAAGGGACTACATACGGAGCAAAATGAGTGAATCTACACTCTAAAATATGTCTATATACATCCGTATGTAGTTCCTATTGTAATCTCTAGAAAGACTTATATTTAGGAACGGAGGGAGTAGATACCATGCTAATATATGAATAAATTGTGTCTTACCCCACAAAGAAGCGCAGCGCTGGCTGTTCTTGATCCAAATTCAGAAGTGCACCTTCATTATCTTTCAAAACTGACCCCAATATATCTTTCAGAATATCACGCAATTGCGCAAACAACCATAGAACTCCAAGGTACTTGAGAATGTCTCGCAACACCTTCTTAAGGGCAGCATGAGGGACCCAGCCACCACCATAGCCACCATCATCTCCATGCCCGATAAAAGCTGTGTTCAATTCTCCTTTCATATGCACAGGAAGGTTAGTGTCAGGAGAAAGGTGTGCAGGAGCTCCGTCTCCTGAAGGTAGTGTGGCATTGCCTGCTCTACTCACACTAGCTGCTATCTGACAACCAACACCTGAAGTTAGCTTAATTCCCCCAGGAGTACCACCACTCAAGCGATTTGTAGTAGTAACTACCTGTTGACTTCCAGATGAAGTATTGGCACTAGTATGTCTAGCATTCAGAAAGCTCGGCTCAAGAGTATTTAGACCCTGAGCAACAAGTTCCATTATGAATGGTCGAAATTGTGGACAAGGTAAAGATCCACCAATTGAAGGCCCACCTTTTGGAGGGGTTGCTGGCTGCAGCCAGACCTGATCCCCAGCAAAGCAGCGCATGTCAACAGAGAACTTATTGCGATATATAATGCGTATCCAGTATGGCCCACGGAGCACAACAGAAACATCAAAAGGCATCAAAGAACTAGGAACTAGTCCATGACCAGTCCGGCCTACAGCAGAGAGCATAGAGGAAGTCTGAGCATCATGACTGTTTATATGCACAGTAGTTGATGACGAACCATTTGCCAAAAGAACATTGTTTTGCTTTTGTGCAGAACCCCAAACAGCAGGGACAGCAGGCATCTTTGCAGGACGAATTGCACCACCAAGGGAAAGTAAAGGACCTGCTGTCAGTCTGATGCAATCCAAAAATGATGCCACCTCATTGCAATTCACAAAATCCTCCAAAAACTGCATTATGGAAACATGATTAAACAAAAGATTGACAATATCTCGTGCAAATTTCGTATAGAAGTATGCCAAGTCTTGTTCATAGTTCAGAATGCCTAAGTAGAAAATTCAAAAGTCTGGCGCAACACATAGATTGGCAGAACTCTCTGCACTTTCTCAGTAAAAAAAGAATCATGCAAATAATGATATTCTGTGATCACATTTTGGTCAAACTGAGCTTAAATCGATCAATGCTGCATTTCAATTTTGTTCATGAACCAAATGCTGCAGACAAGGAAACCAAATTTAAACCACCAGTATTTGACAACTTCAAGTTACAAATAAAACATGCCATGGTAACTGCTAGTATTCCAAACATAAAAATATGCACTTTGATCAACAGTTTCCATGTAAGACTAACAAATACTACCTCCGTCTCAAAATATAAACGTCTTATATTTTGAGACGCTGCAAAACGTCTCATATTTTGAGACAGAGGTAGTACAAAACAACATCATATCTGAACAAAAACAGTATCTAAACTTTTAAAGAAGTCGAATAGTTCAGTTGGATGCAAGTGACTATAAAGTGAGCAGCCCGGTGCACGTAGCCCCCACTTGCGCAGGGTCGGGGAAGGGTCAAGTGACTATAAAGTGGATTGAGAACAAATGCAGTTTAATCACTGAGATGACTGCAGTTAAAAAAGGAAAGCATGCACAACTGCACACCGTACTGATGCCTATTATACCAAGCTCACTGAGATCTTTATCAATATCCAATCTAGTAAATGAGGTGATGCATTTTCAAATATAAAACTTCAGTCAACATGTTACCCCAAATGAAGCATAATCACAAGTCAGCCAAACATGCAGTAATGTAATGCACAGTTGCATATACTGTGATGCAGTACCCTTGTATCTAAAAACCATACCTTTGTGTGTGGCCAAAGATGATCTGGTGAAATACGCATTGTGCAGCCAACCTTACCGGCCTCCCACTCGACAACAAAGTGAACCATGGGCATGGCATTGGCACCATAACTGAACCACAAGTTCATCAAACCAACAGCGTTAATCCGGAAATTTTTAGCCATCTGGTCCGATAACCTGTTCCTGAAACCTTTTCTTGCATGTAACTTTGCCTTTGTAGCTAACTGATTCTCAACTAATTTCTCATCTACTTTAACACGAACCAACCTCCGCATTCCACAAGCAAATACACGAGCATTTGAAAGTCGTCGTAATTCTGAGACAAGCCGCTGTATACTATCAGCCTCAACAGAGTTGTAAGTCAAAGTGACCCCATCATAGTCAAAAGAGATGTGTGAATCCATCTCAGAAGTGTTTGCAATGCGAACACGAGAACCCCATTCTGTAGTATTGCTGCCTCCATGAAGTTCCCACAGTGCAGCATAATATGGATCGTTGATCCTAACACCCCATGACATGCTTCCAGCTTCACCAAGACGTAAGCATGTGTGTTTCCAAGAACCATCTTGAGCAAAAGGTAGCCGTAACCAAAGATTAGAGGAGGGTGTCCCCTGACCAACTTCTTCTACATATGGAATGTTAAGAGAATTCATCTGGGTAGTCAGTTGAGCATATTTGATACGAAGCGAACAATGCTTTATGACTTGAAGAAGCACAGAAGCATATATATTTTCTGTAATACAACAATTTCCTTCTCTCAGTATAGTTCCATAGGTGAGTGTTGTTCGAGATTGCACGCTGCTTGCATCTTCTGGCAGTTTTCTTCTCTTTCTTGGCCCACCACTGATTATTGATCGCTGTAATGATGGGATGTTCAACAAGAACTCTGAAAGATATCTCTTTCCAGATGGAACTTCAGAGCGTAAAGCGGAGATATTCTCCAAACCTGACAATTTCCAAATAAAAGCATAACATTAAGAAGAAAACCTCTTTATTTTACATAAAAAGCTATTTGAATATCAGAGACTAAAAATTCTAATTTTGGTTAATGTGCACAGTACTATAGTTTGGATTATTTGAGAAATCAAGGCAAGGAGATTTATTTCCATCCAGAATAACATGATTTCTCGAGATCTAAATTAGCTCAAGTCATGACCGAATTAACAAGCTGATAGCTTGGATGGATGATCACCTGCAGGGACCAAAACGGAGGTCTCTGTACTATATGCAGACTCCAAATTACTCAGCAGATAACTGTCCAAAGTGACACCAGAAGTGACTTTTGCTGTGTCAATGTTAGAATGTAGTAACTCATCATCCAGTTCAGGTGGGCCAGCTCTACCGCTAACCCCCTGACGGACAACTTTTTGAGAACTCAAATGAGTTGAGGGCGAACTATAAGACAGCCAATTTTCCTTACTTGGAGAATCTCGCTCATATCCTAATACTGCCTTAACAACAGAAGAAAATGAAGGCTTTAGAGGAAGAGACTCATCAATTTCACTATGCCTGGGAGACCCATCTTCCATGCTTTGTAGCACCTGCAATTTCTCTACATCAAGAAGATTTGCAATGCATTCATCTTCACCTAGTTGCATCTGGCCAATGTCAATTCTGTTAAACCTTACAACTTCTTTAGTGTCAGTGGTTGTATCAATGTTAAACCTGTCTTCTCCGTCAATATGCACCTCAAGCAAATAAAAAACCGGCATGAGGTTGTCATCAAGTTGCATCAGAAGATAATAGGCATTCGTACGCCAAGGAAATCCCATAACCATAAAATCTGAACCATACAGTATGGATTTTGGTATCTTCAGAGTAATCTGACACTCAGAGTAAACCTGGAACAAGCACCAGAAAAATAAATTTAGTGTATAAGTTTTAAGATAGTACTATATGAACGAAAACAATCAAATATAGAAACGACGTTTCACTATGAGTATACACATAAAAGGCTAATAGTTCTAAAATGTTTGGGGCCCTGACAGATATAAATGTAACTGTAACACCCCGGATGTAATTTACCTTATTTGTATCTCCAACTCTTGCCGTTTCCGGCCTAAGTTATTTTATTTTCCTTGGTGTCGGGTTTTTGTCTCCGTGTGTTGTTGCCTTTGTCATGCATCTCATATCATGTCATCATGTGCATTGCATATGCATACGTGTTCGTCTCATGCATCCGAGCATTTTCCCCGTTGTCCGTTTTGCATTCCGGCGCTCCTATCTCCTCCGGTGCCCCTTTCTACCTCTTTGCGTGTGTGAGGGTTAAACATTTCCGGATTGGACCGAGACTTGCCATGCGGCCTTGGTTTACTACCGGTAGACCGCCTGTCAAGTTTCGTGTCATTTGGACTTCGTTTGATACTCCAACGGTTAACCGAGGGACCGAGAAAGCCTCGTTTGTGTTGCAGCCCAACACCCTTCCAATTTGGCCCAAAACCCACCAAAAACCCTTCCATCATCTAGAGCATTCGATCACGATCGTGTGGCCGCAAACCGCACCTCATTTGGAGCTTCCTAGCTCCCTCTACCTCTATAAATAGGTCCACCCCCGAAATTTTCGGGCAAACCCTAGATCCCTCCCTCTCTTTGCGCGCCGGACACAAACCTCACCGCCGGACACGTCCGACTTACCTCCGCGGCCGCCACGTGTCCGCCTCCCGTTGGCCGCCGCTTGTGCCCACGGCCCGGGAGCCAGCGACCGGCCCTCCCCGGTCCATCGGCGCCCGCCGCCGCATCGTCTCTCCGCCGCCGCCTTCCCCGACGCCGGCGCCGCCCGCCACCGCAGGCCCCGGCGCTGACCACCGCCGCCACCATTGCTGACCGCCGCGGCCGCCTTCGAGCTCGCCGCGCGCCACCACCGCCACCTCCGACGTCCTCCTCGTCGCCGGCGACGCCATCTTCCTCCGACGACCTTGGCAACTCCGGCCACCGCGTTCTTCATACCCGGCAGACCTCGGACCTTGTGGCTCTGAATACCAATTGTTGGAACCAAGGATCGACCAGACAAGAACACGAAGAGACGAAATTTTGCCGGGCAACAAACGCCCTCCCCCGGCGACGAACGCCGGGGCCTTTTTCTCTCTAGTTTTCAACTCGGCTCAGCTTACAACAGGCAGCAGTATAGAGGTATTTAAGTCCCGGCGCACTCACACATGGCGCAGCCCACCCCTCCTACTCACGCGCGTGCACGACCTGCATGCCTGGCCGCCCGCGCTGACTACGCGCACACTACGGCCGCTCCAACAGATCACAAACGGCCATCAACTGCACCGCAACTCACGTATGCATGCACAGCCATCTAGCTAGCTCACACGACACATACACCTAACGTGGTTTACAATATCTTATAGTGTTGCTAGTTGCAGGTGCCTTGCAGGATGTTCCATGTTGGAACATGGATATGTTGGGATATCACAATATCTCTTATTTAATTAATGCATCTATATACTTGGCAAAAGGTGGAAGGCTTGGCCTTTTGCTCGGTGTTTTATTTCACTCTTGCCACCTTAGTTTCCGTCATCCGGTGTTATGTTCTTTGATTTTGCGTTTCTTATGCGGTTGGGGTTATGGGACCCCCTTGACAGTTCGCTTTGGAATGAAACTCCTTCAGCAAGGCCCAACCTTGGTTTTAACATTTGCCTAATAACAACCTAAATTTTTTTCCTAGGGAGTAATTAACCCGAGGATCATCTTTATTCAACCCCCCCCCCTCCAGGGCCAGTGCTCCTCTGAGTGTTGGTCCGAATCAGACAGCTTGCGGGGCCACCTCGGGGAAACTTGAGGGTTGATTTTACTCGTAGCTTGTCCCATCCGGTGTGCCCTGAGAACGAGATATGTGCAGCTCCTATCGGGATTTGTCGACGCATCGGGCGGTCTTGCTGGTCTTGTTTTGTCATCATCGAAATGTCTTGTAACCGGGATTCCGAGACTGGTCGGGTCTTTCTAGGAGAAGGAATATCCTTTGTTGATCGTGAGAGCTTGTAATGGGCTAAGTTGGGACACCCCTGCAGGGTATAAACTTTCGAGAGCCGTGTCCACGGTTATGTGGCAGATGGGAATTTGTTAATATCCGGTTGTAGAGAACTTGACACTTGACTTAATTAAAATGCATCAACCGTGTGTGTAGCCGTGATGGTCTCTTCACGGCGGTGTCCGGGAAGTGAACACGGTTGGTTTATGTATGAACGTAAGTAGTTCAGGATCACTTCTTGATCACTTCTAGCTTCACGTCCGTTGCGTAGTTTCTCTTCTTACTCTTGTACTCGTATGTTAGCCATCATATTTGCTTAGCGCTTGCTGCAACTCCACCTCATTACCACATCCTACCCATAAGCTTAAATAGTCTTGATCTCGTGGGTTTTGAGATTGCTGAGTCCTTGTGACTCACAGATACTACCAAACAGTTACAGGTGCCGATGATACCAGTGCAGGTGATGCTACCGAACTCAAATGAGAGTTCGACGAGGACCTTGACCGTTACTACGTGTCTTTTCCTGATGATCAGTAGTGGTGCCCAGTTGGGACGATCGGGGATCTAGGATTTGGGGTTATCTTCTTTTCATTTGGATTGTCGTAGCCGGACTATGAGTGTACTCTGATGATGTATGAATTATTTTATCATTGTGTGACGTGGCGATTATAAGCCAACTATCTATTTATCCCTTTCTTGTTCATTACATGGGATTGTGTGAAGATGACTCTTCTTGCGACAAAACCAACATGTGGTTATGCCTCTAAGTCGTGCCTCGACACGTGGGAGATATAGCCGCATCTTGGGCGTTACAATAAAGCTAAGGCTTTTCCCTGTGGTCAAGTTGGTGCTAGTAATTAAAACTCAAATGCATAGTACAAGGACATATATCACTAGAATAACGTAGGTAATACCAAGAAGACATCTTCTCTTCACATGTGACATGTTCCCTTATGCATGGAACTTTGAGCAAAATGGCTCATAAGCTTGAACTTTATAGCTTAATTTAAGTTGACACATTGCATTTAGACCAGGTATATATTAACCTCAGTTGCAGCTTGCACCAAGTTTTTGAATACTAAAAACTTTGGACAAGTGAGTTCAAACAAATAGTACGGTTCAGTCCAAGAAAGAAATAACCGGACCAACCGAGTAGGTCAGGCCTTGTGTCAGGTGATAAATCCATACCACTTCACTCCACTCTTCCACCTCACTCCTGACTAATGATTTGGTTCCGTGATTACAAAATAAAAATACTTTGGTTACAGATATTTGTCTGTGTGGATTGGCAACTCCTCGGCGTCGATACTTCATTGGCAAAAAGGTCCAACAAGAAAAATAGTATTGGTGAGGCGGCCACGGCCAGACTCCCCAGTGACAAGGCACAACCAGACTCAGCTTGGAGACGGATAAAATGGAATGGCAGTGATTTTCCCTCCTGTCGATGGTGACAGAGAAGGGTTCAAGACGACGTTGTGAGCTCGGGTGTTGCAGAATCAAGACATAAGTGTGATGTCAGTGTAATTGGGCTCCAGATGTCAACATTAAGGATCCTGGACGTGCGAAACAGGGAAGCCAAGGGTACCAAAGATCAGCCATGTTCGTATGTGGTGTCAGCACACTGCCAACGTAGATGGTTCTTCAACAGAAAAAAAAAATCTGTTGAAAGAATGAGCATGGTTAGGAGGAGGGTGCTAGGATGGTGTAGAACCCTTCAGTTCAAGAATGGCTCGCCGGAGACAAAGAATTACAACAGAGCTGTTAGGGAAGAAGAGGGCAGCTCAGGTCCTCAGAGCTTTTGAGTGGCACCAAGAAACAGGGATGGCAGATATCTCTCCAGAGTCCAGATGTAGTCCAAATCGTGGCCAATGGGACAGCATCACCATAACCCATGTCAGATCCTAGAACGATTCAGACATGTATTTGTGGAAGAATTTGGGAATTGACAGAGTATATGCTAGTATAGAGACCAAACAGAGGGCCGATTTATCTATTATAGCTAGATGTATCAGAGTTTAGTCATTCAGGCAAACTGGGAATTCAACGATAGCCACACCCCAGCAACTTATATAGGCTTCAGTTTACACCTGCCACTGCGGTAAAAGTGAAAGAGGTAAACAGTCCTTGCAGTCGATGAGTGTGTGGGCCCTGGACTCATTCTTTCACTCTGCGCAGGGTCGAGTGACAAATCCTTGCGAGGAGCGAGATGGAACATTGGATCAAGCCGAAGGGTTTTCAAATAAGTTAGAAATGTAACAGTTAACTCAAGAAGCGTTGTAGTAGGGCGCTAATAACCCAATACCACCATCCAAGCCCTTGTAGATCTGGGGAGAGTGGCTGACACCCTAGCTTCTTCAGTTCTGAGATGGCGAAAGGCAGAAGCAAAGGAAGTCGTCGATGCCCGAGTGGGGGTGTGTGGGCCCTGGACTCGTTCTTTCACTCTGCACACGGTCACCAAGCCATTGTGTCTCACGCTCTTCAGTAGCCACAAGCAGAGGGATTGCTTAAGTCGATCTGGTGTTGCTAGACCATGCAGTGCAGAGGGTGAGGATGAGGAGAGGAGGGGAAGGGGCTAGCGCAAGGGGTGTTGGCGTGGCAACTGACTCTGGGCCTAAGTCAGTGAACCGGCCCAATTTCATTATACCTGGTCCAAGTTGTGACATTGGCCCAACTGAACTTACGTGGCAGATTCTCTAAAACTTGGTGCCAGCTGCAACTGGTGTCAAATTACTTTGCAGTTACTCCTTTGATCTACATTATGACAGTTCACATTATTCAGATTGGCTTCATACCAAGCACGGGTTACTGTTTTTTTACATGAAAATGGTTAATGCAAGACCAAGTATGATCAATTAATTGCATGAGAATTCTTTTATTGGCTATTGTAGTTACCAAGCAAATCATTGTTCAATCAAAGTAAGGTTTTGGTTTTAGGTTCATCGTGAACAAGACGACGTATTGCTGTTTCATGTCGTAGTATATCTAAGCTCCTAGATTTTTCCAGTATTCAATGAGATCTTTGCAAGAAATAAATTCAAGAGCTGATTGCAACACAACAGAAGATAAAGACAGCAAGTTGAGCAAACTGATAACCTTCAGGCCCAAAAACCTTCCTGTCGCAGCAAACAACTGAAGGATGCTTCTGGTCTTTAAGCTCACGAAGACCTCAGTGGGTGTTATGCTCCGTTTATTAAGGGCTTCTTCAGAGTCTAATGCCGCAGAAGGTGGTAATATATTTTTTGGTGATTGCAGGAGGAAGCCGCCACTCCTATTGTAGAAAGAAATAAGGTATAAATTTAGGAAGTAAAGGGGACTGAGCTGGAACAAATATAGGGGGGGTTATCTTATCGTTCTGCATGCTTTGTAACATATGGGATAGAGGTCTTACCGTCTTACACACCCATATTCTAGGGTCAAACTTTAACTAGAACTCAAAATCAATCCATCTCCTAAACATCCCCTAAGGAGGTACTTTTTTTCCTTCATGATAACCGACTTGTTGAAGCCTATTTAAGGGGAAAAAATAATCGTGCACGACTCTCATTCCTAGAATTGATGGAAGACTTAGAAATTAGAATAGAAATAACTCACTATAATACACTCTTGAATTTTATTGGAATCTATATTGTGGAACATGCAGGAAGATAGGGCTTTTACCATGAATTAAAAGGATCACTCCCTCCGTCCAAAAATATTAGGCCCGCACGCTTTCTAATATTTGTTCAGCAATGTGTGGATTACATGACAAAAACAATTGATACCATTGGGCTCTTATTAGAAAACTTTTTGATGGTGTCAAGTTTGTACATATGAAGTAATGCAGAGTTGAACTAATCGTCGGTCAAAGTTAAATATTGAAAAACACTTGCATCATTGCCAGTCTACTTGACAGATATAACCATAGTTGTCATGGTATCACCTAGGAATTCATTTGCCTGCCAACCAACACCTAGGTAAAGCACTCGTCGCCGCCGAACTTACCGGTTCTGCCATCCCACGACGCTCAATGTACGTGAGGTGTGTGTGTGCCTTGATCATCATGCTCATGCCATCCCATGAGCTGGTCAAGACACACACCTAAATAGCTAACTAACAACCCCAACGAGATCAGCCAGGGCGTGGACATGCACACGCTGCATGGCTGTTTATTTAGCTAACAGTACAGCTAAACGAGCTAGCTACTAACGGGCAGCAGGATTACAAACTCAACAGACATGCAGCTGCAGTTGCGCGCGGCCGGTAGACATGCAGTTGCACACGGCTGGCGGGCGTGTAACTGCCGTTGTGTGCGGCCGATGGAAATACACTAGTGCGCGACTGATGGACAAACAGTAGCGCGTAGCCGATGGACATGCAACTGCAGTTGCACACCGGTTCGCGGGCGTGTAACTGTACTTGCTTGCAGACGGTGGACATGCAACTGTAGTTGGTGCCGGTGCACGAGCATGCAACTGAAGTTGCGCGCGGCCGACTAAATACTGAGAAAGCAAAGACAGGATTCTCACATAGAAGACAATAGGAAGTCACTATAATACCTATACTGCCAGAGAGTTTATGACTCTGTTAGTTGTTTTATAAGTACCATGAGTCCATGACCATGGAATAAATATTCTTTAAAAGAATAAACTTGTTTTCCATGACCATGGAATAAATATTCTTTAAAAGAATAAACTTGTTTTAGTGTGTATGTGGATAGCCTAGCCCTTTCCATAAGTTCGGGCTTTTGGTTGCGTTGGCTAGTGCATGAAGCTTAACATGGTATCAGGGTCTAAGGTCATGAGTTCAAGTCCTGGCTTTCACAATTTATCCAAAAATTACTGTTCCCCCCTTTGTGTCCACATATAGGCCTCTTGAGCCATACCTCTGAGTCTATTCACGTGTTGACTTCCCACGTCACACGTGAGATGGGGTGTCAAAGTGTATATGTGGATTGCCTAGCCCTTTCCATTAGTTCGGACTTTTGGTTGTGTTGGCTAGTGCGTGAAGCTTAACAAAGCTGACACTAAATACCTTGTGGATATTAAGGACAAGAAAGTAAGGATGAAGCATCAACCATGCAAAAGGTAAATAACAACGGACCTGATATTTATTCCCAGGTGAATATACGATTTTCCATATGCCCTAACCTGAAGCACTTCATTTGTACAACAATTCTTGAAGCCCCTTCTATCCACTCTCTGTGCAATTTATGAACAGAGACAAAGCACTAAAAATCAGAACTAAGCAGGGAAGCAGGCAAACAAAAAAATGCCCACAAGCGAAAGAACTTCAGAAGTGATTATGCACAAGTCTTAGCTCGAGCAAATATAAGAAAATAAAGAGTTCAGTGAAGTTGCATTTTCAGTAATGGACTGGTATGAAGAAAATTTATGAATCCTGCTTTGGCAAGTGCAAATCAGTAAGGTATCCCAAACATAAGGAAATCCACAATCCTAAACATAGTGGTTTATATCAGTACCTTTTGCAGGACGTCCATATGAACTTCTTTCCGTTTCAGGACAACATCAGTTGGGGATAGAGAAATCCGAGTATTTTTTTTCAACTCCCTCTGAATTTCCAGAAGACGTGTGTGTCTATTGCAAGCAATTGCTTTCAAAATGATTGCCTCAACATCAATGCAACTAAGATCAAGAGAAAGATCAGCTTCTTTATCTGTAAGTGGATCCAATACAAATGAACTGTGCTGACACTTTATCTGCATATCTTGCAGTGCCTCAACTTTAATAAATGGAGATGAATCAGATTCTGCTGACCCACTGTTTCTTTCATCCAGCCAATAATTTATTTTCAAACCAGGTATCCTGAACCCACTTGAATCGAGCTCTCCATCTTGACCAAGCTGTGTTGGAGCATTATTCCCACCTTGTCCTGCACTTCTATGACTATCCGAGACAAGTTCAGATTTTATTGCCTCTTTCCATCTACCTTGTCGTAGAACATTAGTCTGTCTAATTACGGTATCCATAACAAAAGAGATGCATAGCTCATGGAGAATTGTATACAAAATTGTGAGGGGATTGTCAGCCACAGCCATTCTCCGTTCGATGTCATCACCCAGAACATACCTTCTTGTCTCTTCAAGCTTAATAGGCCCGGTGTTCTCACCAACAAGTAACTCAATATGCAATATCCTCCACAGCGAGAAGTGCCCACGGTAACCTAACGTAAGGAGTACTTTGAATTCGCCATCTACCTGTACATTGGCTATTCCATCAGTCACCGAAACCTCAGACATTTCTTTAGGAACTAGGGTTTCAAGTAATTTTGCCCGCACAAGGGTGCTTAATTTCTTCAATGTAGGCTTCCGCTCATCTTGAAAAAGTGTATTCTGAGTACCTATTTCCTCTACAGATTTAGGCAATCTCCTATAGCTCCCTGTATGTATGACTTCTATCGCAGATGAAACATCAAAAATGGGAGCACGAGCTTGCTGCAATCCTTCATGCATAAAGAATAGTGAATCGCCTGTTTGGGTGAAGCAAGTTTCATGGCTGGAGAGAGTTGACGCAAGTTGCTGGCAGTAATGAAGCAAGGGCACCTGCAGAAGATCAAAAGCAATATTCTCTATCACAAAATTCCAGATACATATTTTGATGGCCCGAATATGATAATGAAGGGGAAAACTTAGTTTTGAAATACATTCTTTGTTGAGTAGCTAAGGAATTAAGGTAGATTGTAGCCTGTCAGAGCAAATACATTACACAATGATAAAATACTTTAAAGTTCGCATTTTGGGTTTTCTTTACGACTTCAGTACGCACCTCTTCAGCATGAATTTTGCATACATAGAATCTCTAAATGAAGTTTGGTCCTTTGCTCCATCAAAAACGGTTTTAAAGATGACGACAGTTTCGCACACGTGGATGCCCAATCAGCACAAAAGAGAAGCAAAAATTTCAAAAAAAAAAAGGGGGAGAAAATTAGGAGAAAAAAACTGTAGTCTCCTTTCTAGAAAACTCGACTAGTTTAAGGAGAAGTTGGGGGGCAGCAGAACAAAATATTCAGAAAATCCAGAAACAAATATGAAATTTTGTTTTTTTAACTGAAATTTTATTTTGAAGGTATGTTTGGTTGATTCCACAACATGCCCTACCAAATTTTTGCCAACCATTGGCTAGATATTCTTTGACCCTTAGTTTGCCTATTTGGCAATAATTGTGAAGGCAATGTCAGGAGGGTGGGCAAGTTCTCATAGGCAACCAACCAAGTAAGAGCCAAGATGTCATAGGCTGTCAAGATTTTGGTAGGGAAATTTGGGCACCAGAAAATACACTAGAAACAGTCTTTACGATTAAGATATAAAAGACATTGAGGAAAAAGGAAGAAAATTAAAAAGAATAAAGAGGAGATAACAGGAACATTTGAAAAACAGGAATCTTTCAGCCAAGTGCCTGTTAAGGAGTATTAGTATTGGTCTAGGAGTCCTTATTAGTCTATGTTTAGTTTCCTTACACCTCAAGTCATGTGTAATATACATATGCCCCTTGGGCCTTCAATAAAGATAAGTTGCTTTCCTAACAGTGCCAAAGTTATGGGAAAATGTGTGGATTTTGAAGATGAAGAATGTTTTGAACGAGAGCCTCCATAACGTTAAAGAATTATGTGGTTGAATATTTCTGATTATTACGAGACTTCTTAAGTTCCCTTGAATTTTTAGTAACTTCACTGGAATGTTTAAGTTCTTTCCCTAAATTTTTATCTCTGATTTTAAAAAAAATTCCCCATGTCACGTGCTTGGGAACAGCGGGCTGGGACATGGAGCATAAGAGGTAGTCGTGAGATACCGGTGGCCGGGGACGGTAGTCCTGGACCCGTGGCGGCAGCAAGGGTTAGAGGGGCGCACGGTGCAGAAGCAAGTGGTAAGATACTAAGATTAACTTTTCTGCTTGCTTTATTGCTCAAGTGGGGTGCTGTAAATAGACAGTTACAACTGAAGAAACAGACTTGGACTCTAATTGGAATTGGATCCGGTCGGCGGGGTAACCTTTTCGGGACTAAACCTTTCCAACTTACGAACCGGACTCCTACTCTAACTCTAGATGGACTCGGCAAGCACTAGACTCGGACAAGAACTAGGGCAGTCCTGCACAGCATGGCCCTTGCGCCTTTCACCCTCGGTCGGGCGACCAGTCCGAGCCGGTTGGATGAAGCTGCTCCGTCTTGTTGCGCTGGCACATGGTGCAGACACGCATGTAGTTTTGGGGTGCCATCCGAGCCTAAGGAAGGTAAAAATCCCGGCGAAGGCGATGCAGTGACTTCTGAAAGCCCTCATGCCCCAAGTCATGGGCAGCAGCCAACACGTTGGCCAATAGTGGAGACGTGGGTGGCACATATGGCCGGTGTTTAAATTGTTACAGTATGTGGATTGCACTAGCTCTTTCCATTACTTCGGACTTCTGGTTGCGTTGGCTAGTGGATGAAGTCCTGACTTTCGCAATTTATTAAAAATTGCTAGCAACCCCCCCCCCCCCGTGTCCACGTAGTGGCCTCTTGAGTCATACGTGAGTTCCACCGTGAACGGTATGGTAAAATCGGGGAGTTGGAAGACTGGTGCAGTGATGAGGGCGGTCTTCAGGGCATCGAGGCGCAGCCCCGTCCTCGGACCATAACAAACCCTCCTTTAGAAGTGTGAGAGGTGTCGTGGTGACACCAAATTCACGGATGAACTTCCGGTAGTAGTCTACTAGTCCCAGGAAGCTGTGCACCACATGGACTGTTCGTGGAACCAGTCAGTCGTCGACTGTGAGTATCTTGTCACTGTCCATGGTGATGCCGTCGGCGGAGATGACATGGCCGAGGTATGTCACCGACTCCTCGCCAAAGGAACATTTGGAGCGCTTGAGTTAAAGTTGATGTGCCCTCAAAGCCTCCCAGACAAGCTTGACATGACGAAGATGGTCCTACCAAGAGGTGTTGCAGATGAAAATGTCATCAAAAATACAAGCACAAATCGGCGTAAGAAGGAACGAGGCACATCGTTCATCAAAGCTTGGAATATCGCGGGGCATTGGTTAGACCGAATGCCATCACCATGAACTCGAAGAGGCTTTCATGTGTGCGGACCGTTGTCTTGTGGATATACCTTGGAGCCATGCGTACTTGATGGTAGCCGAAGCGAAGATCCAGCTTCATGAAGAAGTGAGCACCCTTCTACTCGGCCAAAAGATCGTCGATGACGGGAATGGAGAACTTGTCCTTGATGGTGACGCTATTGAGTCCCAGATTGTCGACGCAAAATCGCCAAGTACCCTCATGCTTCTTCACCAGGAGCACCGGTGAGGAGAAAGACGATGAGCTACGGCGGATGTGGACACGTTCTCGGCACACTGCTTCTCAAGCTCATCCTTCTGGATGGCCGGCTATCGGTATGGTCAGATGGCCACCTATTGAGATCCGGACAACAATCGTATGCGGTAGTCGTGTGCACGATATGGAGGAAGCCCTTTCGGCTCAGCGAAGGTGTCTGCGAAGGAGGCCAAGAGGCCATCCAGGAGCTTCCTTGTCGATTGTGATGGCGGCATGCCGGGAAAGGCCAGGAGGCCATCTAGGAGCTTCCTTGTCAATGGTGATGGTGACATGTCGGAGAAGGCCCCAACAAATGATGTGGTCGCCGTTGGCGACCGTGACACGGAGGCGGCACCCATCCAAGAAGGGTGCTCCGACAAAAGCGGCGAGATCCTCGTTGATGAAGTTATGGGTGCTGCCGGAGTCGATCAAAGCAACGAGCTTGCAACCACCGATGCGCACGGCGACCTGCATGGTATCGCTTGTAGGAATACCGGTGACAGCTAGGAGGGAGATCTGGATGTCCTTGCAATGTTCATCAGAGTTGTCGTCATTGTTGGCAGACTGGATGTGGAAGAGGCATTTGCAATGATGCCGTGGACGAACTTCTCAATGCAGTTGAAGCATAGACCCTTAGGACACCGATCATCCATCTCAACATCAGTGAGCTTCTTAGGCAAGTGCCAGCGCTAAGCCGGTGGCGTCAAACGGCACTGGCCCGAACCCAACTGCGAGCGCGGCTGGCAAACCGAACAAGCATGCATGGCCGCCGCCGCTTTTGAGACATTATGGAGGACCTCGAAGGAGACAGCCAGATCCATGGTTGCTTCAAAGAGGTCGGCTTCGTCGTCTCGACCTGCATCTTCATAGACTCGTCCAGGTTGTTGGTTAAGATGTGCAACTCCCCAGTGTCATGGATTGGAGGAACGCGAGTCTGGTGCTTGAGGAAGCACTTGGTGTGCTCTGCTACCATGCAGGAACAGCAAACCGAGATTAACTCGCCGAAGGGATTGGCTTGTGTTGATGGTCTGAAGTGGTTCGAATGAATTGTAAAACTCTCCCCACGACAGCCGACCGATCTTCTCCTCCAAGTGGTTGTACCACAGCACGATGATGACAATGAGGTGGTAGGAAGCCAGCCATGTCTTTCTAACTTGTGTGCACTAGCCGAGGAAGAACAGATTGCATCTGATCAGCCATGGACATGGATCACTCTCCCCAACAAATTTGGAAAAATCAATCTTGTAGAGGTGCGGAGCTTGCTCACATTTGTCCGTTAGGGCAGCCATTGGCAACACCTTGGATTTTTTTTTGTGGCCGGCGGTGGAATGACGTTGGTGCCGCTGAGGAGCTGCGTCGAGCTGCCCTGCTCGAGGCGAAGGAGAACGAGGTGTTGGGCATGTTGTTGCTGCGATGTCTCAGTGATTCGATCCTAGACCGATTTTAGCATTGCAGAGAGTTGCTGTAGCACCATGTCGAGCTTAGCGCGGTCGGTGACTTGGAAGTCGCCTATGAGGCTATTGGAGAGTGGCAACCACACCTTCATGGTCTTCGCATTGCTTGGCGATGATGTCTTCGAGGGTGTTGGGTGGTGGCGGCGGCGGCCATGGCGCCGGAGGCTGACTCATAGTTGTCGTCGGGATCGTAGATGAATCTGATACCAAATTGTCACATGCTTGGGAATCAGCAGGCTGGGAGGTGGAGCATAGGGGGTAGTAGTGAGATACTGGTGGCCAAGGACGATAGTCCCAACAACCCGTGGCGGCAGCAAGGGTGAGAGGGACACACGGTGACGGAACTTAAACCGGGAGGTCTCGAGGTAGGGGATCCTAAGCTAGATGTCTTGGAACAAGGGTAACAGAGACACGGGGATTTTACCCATCATGTTCGGCCTCTCCGAGGAGATAATATCCTATGTCCTGCTCGTGTTTATTGCTTTGGAGTGTGTACAGGGTACAGGTAAACTACCACGAGATTGTAACTTGTCTTAACTTGTGTTCTATTGACTAACCCAGCCCTGGCTTATATAAGATACTTGGGTCCTAGGATTACAAGAGCCCTAGTCGACTACGTCGGTGGAGAGGAGAGTCCTCCATGGATACGAAATCCTTGTCTTGAACATCAAGGCTTCCAGAGTCTTCATGTATCTCGCCAAGGGAAACTCAGCCCGGCCCACCAGACCGGGAGTCGACATGGTGAGTCCCCTTATCCGGGACACCGTCAAACGACGCAGGAGCAAGAGTTGAGAAAATAGATCAACTTTTCTGCTTGCTTTCTTCTTCATGTGAGGGCGGCTATAAATAGCCGATTACAGTTGAAGAAACGGACTTGGACTCTAACTGGAATTGGATCCGGCCAGCAGGGTGGCCTTCTTTGGGACTAAACCTTTCCAACTTAGGAACCAGACTCCTACTCTAACTCTAGATGGACTCAGCAAGCACTAGACTACACGAACTAGGGCAATCCTGGCCCGGCATGACCCTTGAGCCTGTATGTTCGGCCCCACATGACATCCCACTTTTCATGATTGTTTTCAATTTTCTGTTCTAAATGGGTTGAGACGTGGAGCAAGGGAGGGATCACACTTGAGGGACCAAGATTGTTCTCTAGTAGAGTAGTGGGACCAAGCGTAGACTTCGGCAATAGAAGGGCTAAAAATATACTCTTTCCAATACTTTACGACCTTCAAACTGAACTGATAGCCTGACCAAATTGAAGTCAGAGCATCCGGAGCCCTAAATTATGTTAGGGTGGTTAATGACAACCAAACATAACTGGCTAATATTTCCATCAATCAAATCTAAGGAGAATTGTTTTGTTTTGAAAATGTCTCAGTGAAATGGAAGGATTCAACATGGATTTAGCTCAAGGCTGTGGACACTTTCAAGCATTTTGTAGCTTTAGGTGTCGGTTCATAGACTGGTTTGCCAGATTTGTTGTAAGTGTTACCGTTCAAAAAAGACAACTCTACTTGCTTGAGACTTGTCATATGTAATACTGCTCAATAGCAGAATACATATACTCATATGCTTGACATAAATTCAGTTTTGTTGATGCGAACTGACTGTGTAAACCATGGTCTGACTAGCAAGGCGGATTGACCACAAGTCGTACACCTGCTATTCTATAGCATCTAGGGTGCTTCAAAACGGATTCTCCTGTGGATTCTGATTAGGATTGAGAGTCCTAAACTGAACGTTCAATGCCAACTAACAGTCTCCACAATTTTAGTAAATACTTACCACAGTGGGTGTTCTCAGCATTCGCTGATTCTTCAGTGCTTGAAAGTTATACTCCCTCCGTTCCAAAATAATTGAAATTCTAGATTTATCCTAAGTCAAACTTGATTAAGTTTGACCAATCTATATAAATTAACATCTACAACACCAAATTTTCTTCATTAGATTCATTATGAAATGTATTTTCATATTATATATACTTGATATTGTAGATCTTAGCATATTTTTCTATAGACTTGATCAAACTTACAAATGTTTGACTTAGGACAATCCTAGAACTTCTATTATTTTGGAACGGAAGAGCAATATCATAAAGGAAAAGATCTCCTTCGAATATATGTGGGTTTTGCAGCACGGTCTGGTCAGAGCTAAAATAGTGGAATGTAGACTAAATAGATTTTGATGTACACTAGTCCCAACAAAGTGTTGAACAATGATTTCCTATTACAGTAAACACTTGTGTCCTTGATTGCAACAAAATCTAAAACTGCTTTCCAGTCACTCTATTCAACTAAGGCAGACATCAGAGCAATCAAAGGCCTGATCCTATAAAAACATTTTTACTTGAGAACACAAGTTGCAGTTCTAATTGAACAATGAAAGTTGAAACTCCTTATTCACGGAAGGAAACAATTGACAGCTGCGGACCTGCTGGCACCACTTGGCGAGGACATGGAGCCGGAGCATGCGCTGGCGGGTGCGGTCGATGAATTTGAGCAAGTCGATCTTCTTCTCAGTATCCGACCTCTGCTGCGCTGTCTCCCCCTCGACGCCCGCCCGCGACTTCTCCACGAGCTCCCGCAGCGCCAGGTAGGACTCCTCCGCCGCCTGCCGCGACACAGTCCCCAGCTCCACTGTCTGCTGACCCAACTCCCCCGCCATCTACTACCACCCGAGAGTGAGTGAAGAGTCTAGGGTTTCACGCAAGTCTCGGGGTAAGGACCTAAAGGTGACTGAGATGCGCCATAGCCACCGCAGCTGCTCTCCCTGTAGGGTTTCCAGGAGATTGAAGAAGCTCCGCGTACACGGAGCGGCTGGGCGGCTGGGCGGCCGCTGCCTTGGCTATAGAGTTACGCCCCCGCAGTGCCACCAGCAGCTTCAAATTGGGGATCCTGTGTCTGTGAGAGGTCGGGAGCGGCAGCCGGTGGAGTTCAGCTTGGACCGAGAGGGGAAGTTCGAAAAGTTTGTGGGAATGGAGCTGGGATCGCGAGGCGGCGGCCGGCAGGAAGTTCTTTTTTTTCGAGGGAACGGCAGGAAGAAGATGAGCGAGCTGGTTCGTCAGGTGGACGTGATCCGCCCAAGCCCCAAGGTGTCCAGTTAGAGCATCTACACCGGGACACCCGCGTATGCGCCGGACGTATCCACGGGCAGCGACGGTCACGGCTCAAATAATTCATTTTACAATTGAATACCTTATAAATCATAAATCATACTTCCTCCGATTCCTAAATATTTGTCTTTTTAAAGATTTCAACAAATAATTACATACGAAGCAAAATGAGTAAATCTATACTCTAAGGCCCTGTTTGGTTCAGTTTTTATCGACGGATTCCGCTGCCGCGCAACAGAATCTGAACCAAAGGGAAAACACAGCAGAATCCGATTTCAGAAATCCGCTCCCAAAATCTGAACCAAAAGCAAAAGCAGCATAGGCTGTGTTTTTCAAAATCTGATTCCGCTGCGGGTCAAAATCTAAAAAAGCTGTATCAACTGGTTTGCCAAATGACCTACATCTTTTTCACATCAGATTTTCCACGGCTGTTTTTTCACAGCAGATTTTTCACAGCTACTTTTAGAAATCCACAGCCGAACCAAACAGGGCAAAATATGTCCATATGCATCCGTATGTGGTAGTCCATTTAAAATATGTAGAAAGACTATTTAGGAACGGAGGGAGTAGTACTATTAGAGCATCTCCAGCCGCGCCCCCAACAGGCCCTCTCTAAACGATTTTTTAGTGTCGGCGGACAAAAATCGGCCCAGTCATGCCCTCAGGAGTCCGCTTTTCGTCAGGTTGGGCTGAAATAACAGCCGGCGCACCCGAGTCGAACCCGGCGCGCTGGGGGCGCCGGCACAAGCGAAAAGGGACGTGGGGCCGCTCCGTCAGCGAGAGGATGGCCTTTTCCCGCTGTTTCTTCCCGCCCCCTCCCCCCCCCCCCGTGGCTTCTCTCTCATTCTCTCCATTCCTCCCGCCAATCGCCTCCTCCTCCCCTCCCAGCCGACCGTCGTGTCGCCGAAGAAGTACGTGGTCCCCCGCGTCGCGACGGGTGTGACAGTTGTTGTCGCCCAGCCGAAGCAGAGGAAGCCGAGGGCGCCGCCGTCCAAGCCCCCGGGCATGTCCAACGTCGACTGGAGGGCAGAAGTTCGGCGTCGGGAGGCTGTCACCACCGACGGGTGGAACAAGGCTAACGCCAAGAAGACCCGGGACAGCGTGGCGCGGCTCGCGGCTGCGGCGGCGGTAGAGCAGGCGGAGCGCTCGGCCGAACAAGCCGAGGAGGCTCGCGTGGGGATGATGAATCCACCCGACGGCCACGCCCCGTACGTGCCCTAGAGCCAGCAAAGCGTCAGTTTTTCAGCCGGCTTCTCGTCGTCGCCACAACCCTGGGGCTGCACGCTGTCGCCAGGCTACGCCGACGGTGACGCGCACGGCGGGTTCAACCCTAACATCACCTTCCCCATGGGCACCCGGCCTAGCGGACGCCCTCGCCCGCCTTCGCCAGCGTGCAGTACCCTCCGTACACCTACTCACCGCCGCCTACACATCCTCCCCGACGCCCCTTCTCCATCGTGGCGCCATGCCCTTCTCCCAAGCCTCCACGCCGCATCTCGGCGACACCGATGTGACCGAAGCCGACATGGACGACATCATCACGGTCGGCTCGGCCGCCACCGCCGCATCCCCCAGGTTCACTACCCAGGACGACACAATGGACCTCAACGGCGACATGGACGGCGAGCTCGACTACGGTGAGGAGGAGCCGAAGCCGGAGGAGGAGGAGGAGGAGGAGGAGGAGGAGGAGCCGGCGCCTGCTCCGGCGAGGAAACGAAAGAAGAAGAAGAAGAAGAAGAAGAAGAAGAAGAAGAAGAAGAAGAAGAAGAAGAAGAAGAAGAAGAAGAAGAAGAAGAAGAAGAAGAAGAAGGGGCGGCCAGGACCGGCGAGCCGCGCATCAAGTGAGCGTCCAAGGAGGACGAGTGCCCTGCCGAAGCGTGGAAAGTCGTCTGCCTTGACCCGATCACCGGCATGAACTAGAGCATCGACACGTATTGGGACCGCATCAAGGCCGAGTTCGACGAGCGCAAGCTCGTCGACCCCTACTTCAAAGGCGTGTACATGCAGCGTGGGCGAAGGCAATGGCGAACCATTGGAGGCTCATCCAATCGGCGTGCAACAAATGGCATGGAATCGTCGAGGAGATCGTGGCTCGCCCGGAGAGCGGCGCCTGCATCGAGGATCAGGTATGGCACACTGGCCTCTCCCTTTTCTTTTCGCTGGGTGCGCGCCACTGACTGGTTGTTCCTCGACGCAGTTGGTGCGGATGTTCGCCAGGACAGCAGCGACCAAGATTTCAAGTACCTCCACGTCTTCAAGCGGATTGAGGAGTGCGAGAAGTGGGCGGATGTCTGGCGCACCCTCGCCAAGGCCAAGGAGACCTACAAGTCGGACGCGCCGACATCGGGCGCGGGCTACGGGCGCCCCGAAGGCAACAAAGGGGCCAAGAAGGGGAAACACGCCGACTCAGCAACCGCACGAGTGCAGGAGTCCATTGAGCACTGCCTCGCCGACGCACAGGCCCGGGCCACCCTACTTGAAGAGAAGACCGAGGCGCGATGGTCGGTGTTGATGACAAACAGTGCCGTCAAGCTCGACCTACTCCGGATCAACGTCGCCGCGAAGAAGAGGAACACCGACTTGGCTTTCTTGATGGGCGGGGCGGACATGCTCCAGAGCAACGACGAGTAGCTCAAGGCATGGTACTTGGTGGAGCGTGGCCTCATCCTGAACCAGTTGTCGTCGACAGCGCCGCCAACTCCCACGCCCACGCTAACGACGCCGCCAAGCCCGAGGGATGATGCATCCACGACGCCCAGCAGCATAGAAGCCGCGTCGACGCCGCCCAGCACAGAAGCAGCTCG
Organism: Triticum aestivum; assembly: GCF_018294505.1. NCBI lineage: Eukaryota > Viridiplantae > Streptophyta > Magnoliopsida > Poales > Poaceae > Triticum > Triticum aestivum. The sequence continues at coordinate 328,936,327 of NC_057797.1, forward strand.
GACACCGCCAAGACCATGTACGCCGACTCTGCCGACGCAAGAGGACGACCCCGCCTTTTGATACGTTGCCCACGTGTACTTTCTTTTTTTGTACGCCGAACTTTTCATTCGATCGCCAAACTGTGGCAAGGTGATCGCCGAACTGGGCCGTAGATCGCCGGACTTGTGGCATTTTTTTGTTAGCGGGAATGACCAAGTTTGAATTTGTCGCGACTTGGGGGTGGCGCCTGGGGGCGTGGCTAGGAGCTAGATTGCCCCCAGGGGCCAATCTAGCGCCGGTTCGCCCTCGGGCGGCTCTTTTTCGGCACCCTGGGGGGGCAACAGCTGGAGATGCTCTTACATGCAACTTTAGAGCATCTCCACTCGCCCCCCAACATGCCCCCTCCCCTCCCAAGCCTCTTTTTTATCGTCGGCTCAAAAAATTGGCCTAGTCACGGCCCAGAAACCCAATTTTCGCCGGTTAGGGCCGAAATTGGCGCCAGCGGACCCAGGCCGAACTCGGCGCGCTGGGGCACCCAGGGGCGCCGGGGAAACATTTTTGGCGCGAAAGCCTGGTGTACCCGCCGAGTCAGCGACTAGGCGATGCCGAGAATCTTTGCCGTCCTCATCGCCTCGGTTTCCCGTGGGAATCAATGCGAAGGTTGCCGCCGGTCAGCCTTCCACTGATTCACGGGCGGCGCAGTGAAGGCGCGCCACTGCCGCGCGTCCCGCCCCCTCCCGCCATGCGCCCACACTGCTGCCACCCGCTCGCCACTATAAAAGTCACCCTCCCTCGCGTGATGGCCGCACACTTGCTCGTCGCAGCCTCTTTCTCTTTAGCCGTTGATGCCCCTCTCTTCTTCGTCGTCGACGCCCACTCGTCGCGGATGGAGTATCCGACGCGTCCTTCCTGCGCCGAAGCGGCGCCTCATGGTAGCCGAGGCGCATGGCGGGCACGTCATCTTCCTCCTCCGGCTCCCACTCCTCCGGTGCATGGACGTCGCTCGCCGCCGTGAAGGCCGAGCCCCAAGATATGCTGGAGCGCGGCGTAGCGGCACCCTTGTCATAAACGAGGGTCGCCGTCGATACCCCTCTTCCTGCGGCCATCTTTGTCTGGTCAGGCCGAAGAAGGAGTCGGCGACGCCGCCAGTCGTCGTCAAGCAGGCGCACCTAGACATGGCCACCGACGAGGGGACCGGCCTCAAATGGGCGCGGGACAACTACGTCCGGGAGGAGATGGAGCACCAGCGACGCGCCCTTGAGGAGATCACCTGATGTAGGGTAGGAACCCTAATCGGCCGATCTTTCATGAAAGGAGTGGATCCTGCGATGAACACGAAGAACACGAGGAGGGGAACGAGGGAAAACACGAGGGAAACACAAGAGAAACACTAAACCAACAAGAAATAGTCACACATGTGCTAGATCCTCGAGTACATAAGAGATCACACGGTACACGATCAACTAGGGACGATACAAAGGTAGCCGGTCTTCTTCGTGAGGAGGTCTTGAGGTTCTTCCCGTGAAGGGGTCTTGAATCCGCTTGGGGGATCTTCTCCGAGGAGGCGCCATCTCCGAGGAGAAGGTAACCAAGTGGATGAGCAAAGCTCTTATACGTCTCCGTCGTATCTACTTTTCCAAACACTTTTGCCCTTGTTTTGGACTCTAACTTGCATGATTTGAATGGAACTAACCCGGACTGGCACTGTTTTCAGCAGAATTACCATGGTGTTATTTATGTGCAGAAACAAAAGTTCTCGGAATGACCTGAAACTTCACGGAACATCTTTTCGGAAATAATAAAAAATCCTTGCAAAAGATGAAGACCAGGGGGCCACACCCTAGCCACGAGGGTGGGGGCGCGCCCCCCTACCTCGTGGGCTCCCTGAAGCTCCTCCGACCTCGACTCCAACTCTATATATTTGCTTTCGGGGAGAAAAAAATAAAGAAGAAGGATTCATCGCATTTTATGATACGGAGCCGCCGCCAAGCCCTAAAACCTCTTGGGAGGGCTGATCTGGAGTCCGTTCGGGGCTTCGGAGAGGGGAATTTGTCGCCATCGTCATCATCAACCATCCTCCATCACCAATTTCATGATGCTCACCGCCGTGCGTGAGTAATTCCATCGTAGGCTTGCTAGACGGTGATGGGTTGGATGAGATTTATCATGTAATCGAGTTAGTTTTGTTAGGGTTTGATCCCTAGTATCTACTATGTTCTGAGATTGATGTTGCTATGACTTTGCTATGCTTAATGCTTGTCACTAGGGCCCGAGTGCCATGATTTCAGATCTGAACCTATTATGTTTTCATCAATATATGAGAGTTCTTGATCCTATCTTGCGAGTCTATAGTCACCTATTATGTGTTATGATCCGTTAACCCCGAAGTGACAATAATCGGGATACTTACCGGTGATGACCGTAGTTTGAGGAGTTCATGTATTCACTATGTGTTAATGCTTTGGTCTGGTACTCTATTAAAAGGAGGCCTTAATATCCCTTAGTTTTCGCTAGGACCCCGCTACCACAGGAGGGTAGGACAAAAGATGTCACGCAAGTTCTTTTCCATAAGCACATATGACTATATTCGGAATACATGCCTACATTACATTGATGAATTGGAGCTAGTTCCGTGTCACCCTAGGTTATGACTGTTACATGATGAACCGCATCCGGCATAATTCTCCATCACTGATCCATTGCCTACGAGCTTTCCATATTTTGTTCTTCGCTTATTTACTTTTCCGTTGCTATTGCTATCATCACTACAAAATACCAAAAACATTACTTTTACTACCGTTACCTCTTGCTACCGTTACCACTACTATCATATTACTTTGCTACTAAATACTTTGATGCAGATTTTAAGTTTCCAGGTGTGGTTGAATTGACAACTCAGCTACTAATACTTGAGAATATTCTCTGGCTCCCCTTGTGTCGAATCAATAAATTTGGGTTGAATACTCTACCCTCAAAAACTGTTGTGATCCCCTATACTTGTGGGTTATCAAGACTATTTCTGGCGCTGTTGCCGGGGAGCATAACTCTATTCTTTGCGTCACTTGGGATTTATATCTGCTTATCATTATGAAGAACTTGAGAGATCCAAAAACCAAGATTTATCGCTCAAGTACGAGGGGAGGTAAGGAACTGCCATCTAGCTCTGCACTTGATTCACCTTCTGTTTTGAGTAAGCTTGCGACACCTAAACCTGCTTCTGCTATTCGTTCTGATATGTCGCATGTTATTGATGATGCCACTTCTGCTATGCATGATACTTATGATGAAACTACTTCTATACTTGATACTACTGTACCACTTGATGAATTTCTTGATGAACAACTTGCTAGGGTTAGAGAGAGTGAAAATATTGAATCTGATAATATTGATGAAAGTGATGATGAAGACTCTTCCCCTAATAAATATGAATCACCTGTTATTCCTGGGGGTTATGTTTTTAAAAAGAAGCTGCTCTAGCTATTTTAGCTTGCAAAGATAGATACGAACTCAAGAGGTTATTAGCTAAATGGAAGCAGCTATCTCTTAATGCTAGAATGAAACCTGACCCTACTTTTGCTACTTCACCTATCTGTGTTACCGATAAGGATTATGAATTCTCTGTTGATCCTGATATAATTACTTTGGTTGAATCTGATCCTTTTCATGGCTATGAATCTGAAACTGTTGTGGCACATCTTACTAAATTAAATGATATAGCCACCCTGTTCACTAAAGATGAGAGAACTTGCTACTTTTATATCCTTAAAATATTCCCGTTCTCATTAAATGGTGATGCTAAGATATGGTTTAATTCTCTTGATCCTGGTTGTGTGCGTAGTCCCCAGGATATGATTTATTACTTCTCTGCTAAATATTTTCCTGCTCATAAGAAACAAGCTGCCTTAAGGGATATATATATATATATATATATATATATATATATATATATATATATAATTTTGTGCAAATTGAAGAAGAGAGTCTCCACGAGCTTGGGGGAGGCTTCTCCAATTACTTAATGCTTTGCCTGATCACCCTCTTAAGAAAAATGAAATACTTGATATCTTTTATAATGGACTAACCGATGCTTCCAGAGATTACCTGGATAGTTGTGCTGGTTCTGTTTTCAGGGAAAGAACACCGGATGAAGCTGAAATTCTATTGAATAATATGTTGACAAATGAAAATAATTGGACACTTCCTGAGCCTATTCCTAAACCAACTCAGAAGAAGAGAGGTGTTCTATTTCTCAGTCCTGAAGACATGCAAGAGGCAAAGAAATCTATGAAAGAAAAAGGTATTAAAGCTGAAGATGTTAAGAATTTACCTCCTATTGAAGAAATACACGGTCTTAATTTACCGACTGTTGAAGAAACATATGACCTTAATGCATTACCTATTGAAGAAGTACATGGTCTTGATAACCCGACACAAGTAGTAAAGGTAAAGTCTCTCTATAGATATGATAAAGCTGAAATCCCATTTACTAAGTTTGCTAGCCCATGCTTAGATGAGTTTGATAAATTTATGGTTAAGCAAGAAGACTTCAATGCTTATTTTGGTAGACAATTGAAATACAATTCAAATATGCTTGAACACTTGGGCGATTATATGGCTAATGTTAAAGGTGAACTTAAACTTATTAGTAAACATGCTTCTATGGTTACCACTCAAGTAGAACAAGTACTTAAAGCTCAAAATGATTTTCTCAATGAATTGAATAGTAAGAATAATGATTATGCTGTTAGAGTGGCTACTAGAACTGGTAGAATGACTCAGGAACCTTTGTATCCTGAAGGCCATCCTAAGAGAATTGAGCAAGATTCTCAGAGAAATAATATAGATGCACCTAGTCCTTCTAAAAGGAAGAAAAATAAAAATGATAGGACTTTGCATGCTTCTAGTGAACCTATTGCTCAACCACCTGAGAATCCAAATGATATTTCTATTTCTGATGCTGAAACACAATTTGGTAATGAACCTGAAACTAGTAATAATGTTAATGATAATGTCCATGATGATGCTCAACCTAGTAATGATAATGATATAGAAATTGAACCTGCTGTTGATCTTGATAACCCACAATCAAAGAATCAATGTTATGATAAGAAAGACTTTGTTGCTAGGAAACATGGTAAAGAAAGAGAACCATGGGTTCAGAAACCCATGCCTTTTCCTCCCAAACCATCCAAGAAAAAGGATGATGAGGATTTTGAGCGCTTTGTTGAAATGATTAGACCTATCTTTTTGCGTATGCGATTAACTGATATGCTTAAAATGAATCCTTATGCTAAGTATATGAAAGAAATTGTTACAAAAAAGAGAAAGATATCGGAAGCTGAAATTTCCACCATGCTTGCTAATTATAATTTTAAGGGTGGAATACCAAAGAAACTTGGAGATCCACGAGTACCCACTATACCATGCTCCATTAAAAGAAACTATGTTAAAACTGCTTTATGTGATCTTGGAGCCGGTGTTAGTGTTATGCATCTCTCTTTATATCGTAGACTTGATTTGAATAAGTTGACACCTATTGAAATATCTTTGCAAATGGCTGATAAATCAACTGCTATACCTGTCGGTATTTGTGAGGATGTGCCTGTTGTAGTTGCAAACGTTACTATTTTAACGGACTTTGTTATTCTTGATATTCTCGAGGACGATAGTATGTCTATTATTCTTGGAAGACCCTTTTTGAATACTGCAGGGGCTGTTATTGATTGCACTAAAGGCAATGTCACTTTTCATGTTAATGGTAATGAGCATACGGTACACTTTCCGAGGAAACAACCTCAAGTTCATAGTATCAACTCTATTGGAAAAATTCCATCGATTATATTTGGAGGTTTTGAATTTCCTCTTCCTACTGTCAAGAAGAAATATGATATTCTTATTATTGGGGATGTGCATATCCCCGTTGAGGTAACATAGTGTTATTCGAAATTTCTCCGGTTCCATGTTATTCGGAATGAGTTCGTTAACAAGACTTGATCAACCTTGTTAGTGGATTCCTTTTGATGAGCATGAGATGGATGAAACTAGAAGGCACAACCTTCTGTACCCACTTTCTACTTTCTGTTATTTATATTAAATAAAACAAAAATTAGTATTTTCCGTCTGTTATCTAAATTATCTGTGCAATATAAAAATACCTCGAAAATAAAAGTTCTCCAAATGCCCTGAAATTTAAATATGATTTTTTCTGGAATATTTGAGAATATTTGGCACTGAGAACACAGCAGGAAGGGCATCCAACTGGCCACGAGGGTGGAGGGCGCGCCCCCTGCCTCGTGGGCCCACGGTGGCCCTCCTCCATTTATTCTTGCACCCACACACTTCTTCTTCCTCCCACAAACACGAATATCCAGCTCAAGCACGAGTTCTAGCTCATTTTGTTGCGATTTTCGATCTCCTTGCTCAAAGCACCTCTCGCAAAACTGCTTGGGGAGATTGTTCCTTGGTATGTGACTCCTCCATTGATCCAATTAGTTTTTGTTCTAGTGCTTTATTCATTGCAAATTTGTGCTGCCTAGGTGACCATGTTCTTGAGCTTGCATGTCAAATTTATATGGCCAAAAGTAGTTCTAATGCATGATATAGGCTCTAGGCACTTGTAGGAGTTGTTGCTATCAATTTTGTTGAGCTTGGTTCACTTTTGTTTGAAGTTACTAAAAATTTCAGAAATTTTTCAGAGGAAGAAATATGCTTAGGAAAATGTACCAAGGTGGTTCTTCAAGGAAGCAAGGACCCAGGCTTGCAATGCGTGATGCTGATGAAGAACCACCAAGAGACGCTCCAGTGCGTCCTTGTGAATGGCCTTCGGAAAACTTTATGGATCGAGCGGGAATTAAGGAAGAATTTAACGCATATTTGCGTAACGCTGATCTTGTGAGCTTCGAGGAAGAAAAGTGCCGCCAGTATCACTATCTCACTAGTTCCTTTGTGAGGAGGTTTGAATTTTCATCTTCACGTAATTCTCCAACTGTCCTGTTTGATCTTTATGAAAATTCTTACACTATGGACTTAGAGGATTTTACCACTGCTTGCAAACTTCCACAATGGGGTAGTGTCAGGGAACCTCGCAAATATGAATTTAGAGATTTTCTTGCTAGTATAACTGTGGGGGAATCTAGAGATATAACACAAGCTACCATAGGGAGCATTCACTTTCCTGCTATACATTATTTTGCTCTCTTCATAGGTAGATGCATTAATGGTAAAGATGAGGCATGTCACATGTGTGTGCCTGACCTCAGTATTCTTAGGAGTGCTGTGTTAGGAGATAAATCTTATAATTTGGGAGCCATTGTTGCACGTAGGTTGCATCTTAATAGATTTAATGGAGTTTTCTTTGGTGGAATTTATGCAACCCGCATAGCTAATTTTCTTGGTATAGCCATACGTGAAGATGATATTGAGTTGCCTCCTGCTTATTTGGATTATGAGGCTATGGTTCACCACCAGTTTGTCGAGAGGAATGAATCACCTCTCCAGTTCGCATAATCTTTGACAGACGCCATGCTGTTCGTATTACTCTCCCTACTCCTGCCTTCTTTGATTATCAGGAAAAAGGGAGATATGTTAATACTAGAGAGGAGGCAGATGAGTACGAGAGGAGGGCGGAGGCCGCTCGTCGCCCCGCTGCAGCTCAGGAGGCGATAGCCGCTGCATCTCAGTATGACCCCAACTATTACTATGGATATCTGCCAGGCCAGCCGTGGCCATAGACCAACTTAGGCCAAAAGTCTAAGCTTGGGGGACTACGTATTTCCCACCAACATTATATTCATGTTCACATACTCATTGCTAGATGCCAGTGCTCATACTTTTTCATTGTATCATCCATGCTAGTTTATTTCCCTTTTTATGCTTTCTTCTTGTGTGTTTAATAAACCTTAAGAAAAACAAAAAAAATAGTTGTAGCTTTTAATTAGTTTACTTTCCATGCTTGTAGTAGTAATTAAAAAGAAACCCAAAAAGATTTTCTGTTCTTCTTTTGCTTGTTGGGAGCTTTCCCGTGTAAATAGTTTTATTTCTTTTCTTTTCTTTGGGGGTCGATAGGAGAAGACCATAATTAAATTGTTGAAGTGGCTCTTATATGCATTATTGTTGATCTAACAAAGAGCCCACATTGCCTTGTCTTCTCCTGTTTACTGAATGCTTGCAGATTCCAGCTTAGTCTAATGCACGTGCACTCTTATTATTATCCACATCGTTCGGTCGTGCAAGTGAAAGGCAATTATGACGATATATGATGGACTGACTGAGATGAGAAAAGCTGGTATGAACTCGACCTCTCTTGTTTTTGTAAATATGATTAGTTCATCGTTCCTGATTCAGTCTATTATGAATAAACATGTTTGTAATGACAACTAGAGATCATAGTTTCTTGTGCCATGCTTGATTAGCTAGGAGCTTATAATGGTTTACCTTGCGTGCCAACATGCTATTAAAATGGTTGTGATGTGGTATGATAGGGTGGTATCCTCCTCTGAATGATTTAAGTGACTTGACTTGGCACATGTTCACGCATGTAGTTGAAACAAAATCAACATAGCCTTCACAATATTTATGTTCATGGTGGATTATATCCTACTCATGCTTGCATTCGGTGCTGATTAATTTTAATGCATGTTCATGACTGTTGTCGCTCTCTAGCTGGTCGCTTCCCAGTCTTTTGCTAGCCTTCACCTGTACTAAGCGGGAATACTGCTTGTGCACCCAACTCCATAAACTCCAAAGTTGTTCCATATGAGTCCACCATACCTACCTATATATGGTATCTACCTGCCGTTCCAAGTAAATTGGTATGTGCCAAACTCTAAACCTTCAAATAAATATCCTGTTTTGTATGCTCGAATAGCTCATGTATCAACTAGGGATGTCCGTATCTTCCATGTTAGGCGGGTTATTCTCAAGAGGGGTGGACTCCGCTCCTCACTCACAAGAAAATGGCTGGTCACCGGGATGCCCAGTCCCATGCTTTATGCAAACTAAATCAAAATAATTGCAAACAAAACTCCCCCTGGGACTCTTTTTAGTTGGAGGCACTCGTTGTTTCGAGCAAGCCATGGATTGATGCTTGTTGGTGGAGGGGAAGTATAAACTTTACCATTCTGTTTGGGAACCGCCTATAATGTCTGTAGCATGGAAGATATCGCCATCTCTTGGTTGTTATGTTGACAATGAAAGTATACCGCTCAAAATATTATTCACCTCTATTTCAGAACCGAGCTCTGGCACCTCTACAAATCCCTACTTCCCTCTGCGAAGGGCCTATCTATTTACTTTTATGTTGAGTCATCATCCTCTTATTAAAAAGCACCAGTTGGAGAGCACCGCTGTCATTTGCATTCATTACTGTTAGTTTACATTGAGTATGACTTGACTGGATCTCTTTTGCCATGAATTACAATGTCTAGTCAGTCCTTGATCTTTAAAGGTGCTCTGCATTTATGTTTTGCGGTCTCGGAAAGGGCTAGCGAGATACCATCTTGTTATATCATATTATGATTGTTTTGAGAAAGTGTTGTCATCCGAGATTTATTATTATTGCTCGCTAGTTGATTATGCCATTGATATGAGTAAACATGAGACCTATGCATTATTGTGAATATGGTTAGTTCATAATCTTTGCTGAAAACTTGAATGCTGGCTTTACATATTTACAACAACAAGAGAAAACAGAGTTTGTAAAAGTTTTTCTTTATCACTTTCAGTTTGTCAACTGAATTGCTTGAGGACAAGCAAAGGTTTAAGCTTGGGGAAGTTGATACGTCTCCATCGTATCTACTTTTCCAAACACTTTTGCCCTTGTTCTGGACTCTAACTTGCATGATTTGAATGGAACTAACCCGGACTGACGTTGTTTTTAGTAGAATTACCATGGTGTTATTTATGTGCAGAAACAAAAGTTCTCGGAATGACCTGAAACTTCACGGAACATCTTTTCGGAAATAATAAAAAATCCTTGCAAAAGATGAAGAACAGGGGCCCACACCCTAGCCACGAGGGTGGGGGCGCGCCTGCCCCCCTAGAGCTCCTCCGACCTCGACTCCAACTCTATATGTTTGCTTTCATGGAGAAAAAAAATAAAGAAGAAGGATTCATCGCGTTTTACGATCCGAAGCCGCCGCCAAGCCCTAAAACCTCTTGGGAGGGATGATCTAGAGTCCGTTCGGGGCTCCGGAGAGGGGAATCCGTTGCCATCATCATCATCAACCATCCTCCATCACCAATTCCATGATGCTCACCACCGTGTGTGAGTAATTCCATCGTAGGCTTGCTGGACGGTGATGGGTTGGATGAGATTTATCATGTAACCGAGTTAGTTTTGTTAGGGTTTGATCCCTAGTATCCACTATGTTCTGAGATTGATGTTGCTATGACTTTGCTATGCTTAATGTTTGTCACTAGGGCCCGAGTGCCATGATTTCAAATCTGAACCTATTATGTTTTCATCAATATATGAGAGTTCTTGATCCTATCTTGCAAGTCTATAGTCACCTATTATGTGTTATGATCCATTAACCCCGAAGTGACAATAATCGGGTTACTTACCGGTGATGACCGTAGTTTGAGGAGTTCATGTATTCACTATGTGTTAATGCTTTGGTCCGGTACTATATTAAAAGGAGGCCTTAATATCCCTTAGTTTCCGCTAGGACCCCACTGCCACGGGAGGGTAGGATAAAAGATGTCATGCAAGTTCTTTTCCATAAGCATGTATGACTATATTCGGAATACATGCCTACATTACATTGATGAATTGGAGCTAGTTATGTGTCACCCTAGGTTATGACTGTTACATGATGAACTGCATCCGGCATAATTCTCCATCACTGATCCATTGCCTACGAGCTTTCCATATATTGTTCTTCGCTTATTTACTTTTCCGTTGCTATTGCTATCATCACTACAAAATACCAAAAACATTACTTTTGCTACTGTTACCTTTTGCTACCATTACCACTACTATCATATTACTTTGCTACTAAATACTTTGCTGCAGATATTAAGTTTCCAGGTGTGGTTGAATTGACAACTCAGCTGCTAATACTTGAGAATATTCTTTGGCTCCCCTTGTGTCGAATCAATAAATTTGGGTTGAATACTCTACCCTCGAAAATTGTTGCGATCCACTATACTTGTGGGTTATCAAGCTCTCACACGAAATATGAGCTAATCCTTTGCTAACCCTAAAACGTAGGTAGGAGAAGAGTATATATTGTCTAAGGGGCGAAAGGGTACACGAGCCTCAACCCAAGTCGCTGCGCGCAAGCAAGGCCGGAAGTTCTGGGCGCCGGAGGTTCCGGGCTAGGTTCCGGGGAGGGTCCGACCTAACCAGAGAGTTGGCACGTGTGGAGCTAGATTGGTATACAGGGGCCGGAAGGTCCGGGCTGGCCGGAGGTTCCGGGGGCCGGAAGGTCAGGGCTGGTTTCGGGCTAACCAGAGAGTTGGCACACCCGGGCTGGTCGAAGACGTCGGAGGCCGGAAGCTCTGGGTCGGCCAGAAGGTCCGGGGGGCGGGAGGTCTAGGCTCTGGCCAGAAGTTCCGGGTTGTCCAGAGAGTTGACGCCTGTCTTTTGTTATTCAGCTCCATCTTCCTCTTCTAATTCTCCTTGCTCCTTAGCTTCTGCATGGGTAACTCCTTGATGCCTGAGTATGCATAATGTCTCCATTTAAGGTAGTAGCCATGTCTCATATGCATCAAAGTGAACTTGTGAGAGGAGAGATGTCACCTCGGTTTTGAGAGCTCTTACATGTGCTCGTGGCATGGGTCCGCTAGACACTTGGTGAGACGATGGTGGGTCCATGGGGATGACCTTGGGATGCTCCGCATCATCGCCGCTCGGCACCGCGGCCGCGACGAGGGGGGTGTCGTCATCCTCGACGTCAGCGGCGAGGAGGCGCCCGGGCCGTCCAATCCCATCCGCCATGGCGACCCAAGGTGGGGCTGCAGCAAGGACGGCGGTGGCATGTAGGACAATGACGTCGATGACTACACCAACTTCTACATGCTCCTCAGCATGTAGAAGGCTCAAGGCGGCATAGTAGTACTTTTAGTTTAGTTTTTAAATTATGTTTTGAGTTTGTACAAATATAAATGAAAATGCCTGAATTTGCTCCAAATTTGTGTCATTTTGTATGAAGTTTGGCCGAATTTGGTTTTCAAAAAGTAGCGTCTGGGGCCCACACCAATTTTATCGTCGGTTGGCCCCGAGGCAGCGCTATTTCAAGCCCCTGGGGGCGCCGAACGGCTAGAGATGCTCTAAGCGGAGCTTGTCTGGCTCCGCCGTGCCCATGTCCGGTGGCCAGCTGCGCTCCCCGGAGTGTTGGTCCGGTGGCCGTTAAGGTAGTGTCAGGGGAATGGACCCCGGGCAGGCAACAGAATCTGGATCCCTTTCAAAAACATCGGGGCTAGATACGCCCTACAATTCGGCTTGCCCTTGGCTGGATTCCGAACGTAACCCGGCCAAGTCCCGCAACACCAGTCAAGCTGGCTGGCGCATGCCGGCCGGTCCCAGCAAGTCAAGCCTTCATCAACAAGCAAGCACAATCATAGTACGCTCCTCAACCGGGCCACGGGTCAGCTCCCGTCCCGTCCAAGGCATACGATGGAACAAGTCCCCATGAGGGGATGGGCAAGGCAACAGTGGCCCACCTACCCGCTAACCGGCGTGAGCGTGGCAACAGTGGCCCACCAACCCCGCTGACCAGGGCGGGCATGGCTACCGTGCATCCCTATCTTGCCGACTGCTACCTCTTGAGCACTGCGTTGGTTTTCCCTTGAAGAGGAAAGGGTGATGCAGCAAAGTAGCGTAAGTATTTCCCTCAGTTTTTGAGAACCAAGGTATCAATCCAGTAGGAGGCCGCGCACAAGTCCCTCGCACCTACACAAACAAATAAATCCTCGCAACCAACGCGATAAGGGGTTGTCAATCCCTACACGGTCACTTACGAGAGTGAGATCTGATAGATATGATAGGATAATATTTTTGGTATTTTTATGACAAAGAGAAATAAAAGATGCAAGTAAAATAAATGGCAAAGGAAATAACTAAGTATTGGAAGATTAATATGATGGAAGACAGACCCGGGGGCCATAGGTTTCACTAGTGGCTTCTCTCAAGAGCATAAGTATTTACGGTGGGTGAACAAATTACTGTTGAGCAATTGACAGAACTGAGCATAGTTATGAGAATATCTAGGTATGATCATGTATATAGGCATCACGTCCGAAACAAGTAGACCGACTCCTACCTACGTCTACTACTATTACTCCACACATCGACCGCTATCCAGCATGCATCTAGAGTATTAAGTTTAAGAGAACAGAGTAACGCTTTAAGCAAGATGACATGATGTAGAGGGATAAACTCATGCAATATGATATAAACCCCATCTTGTTATCCTTGATGGCAACAATACAATACATGCCTTGCTGCCCCTACTGTCACTGGGAAAGGACACCGCAAGATTGAACCCAAAGCTAAGCACTTCTCCCATTGCAAGAAAGATCAATCTAGTAGGCCAAACCAAACTGATAATTCGAAGAGACTTGCAAAGATAACCAATCATACATAAAATAATTCAGAGAAGATTCAAATATTGTTCATAGATAAACTTGATCATAAACCCACAATTCATTGGTCTCAACAAACACACCGCAAAAGCAATGCTTGACGAACCAAGATAGCAAATGAGTATGGGATGACAACTTTGTGACACAAGAGATGATACCAATATATGCAACAATGATGTATGTATGCTATGGGAAGTATGATCGCTAATGTGCACAAGTCTTGTTGCCGGCAATACTCAATGGCTAGTCTCGATGGGTAAGAAACGCAAAGGAGTAAGGCTATGATGGCTATCAATGTAATGGCAAGAGTGATATGTCCAATACCAAAATGAGGTTACCGGTCTTGCTTCCGGTATGGTGTCAAAATGGTGGCACGAATACCAAGATGTAGTTGAGGTGGTCGTTGTTGATGACGATGTAGGACGACGGTGATGATGTAGGACAATTCTGTGGCGAAGATGAGCGGTGGTGATGTCGATGTCGAACCGTACCTAGATAGCCGAAACACAAAAGGATATGGTACCACACTCATATTCTCAAACCTCGAAGTAGCAAATGTGTTGGAGAGCGAAACGGTCCAAAAATGGCTGGGCTATGCGGAAGTGGTGGAGGTATGCGGAAGTATATATGGTATATGGTGGGCACCAGAACAAAATTTGGTGGAAATTGGGCGGAAATCGGGGCGGTGGATGGAGATGTTGCTGCCAGGGGTCGGATGTCCGGGTGGAAGGCTGGATGTCCGGGTGGGGCCGGATGTCCAGGCTTGACGGGCCGGATGTCCGGGCTCTGGATCCGGGGACGAACGGGATGAACACCGCGTGGAGAGGTTAAATCCGGGCGAAATTCGGAAGAATTTGTGGATGGAAATTGGGGGAAAAGGATGGGAAGCTAGATCCACTCAAAACAAAGCAAATCCACGGATCCAAACCAACAAAATCTCAACACACCAACAAATCACAAAAAAATGGGGCTATTTTTGGTGGGGAATTTTTGAATAAGGACGAAAAACAACAAAACAAGGCTAGAAACACAACGGGGAGGCTCCGAAATCGTGATCAATGTGGCTCTTGATACCAAGAAGATGTAGGGTAGAACCCTAATCGGCCGATCTTTCATGAAAGGAGCGGATCCTGCGAAGAACACGAGGAACACAAAGAGGGAAACGAGGGAAATCACAAGGGGAGACACAAGAGGAACACTCAAACTAACAAGAACAAGTCACACAAGTGCTAGATCCTCGAATACATAAGAGAAGATACACGATCCACGGACAACTAAGGATGATACAAGGGTAGCCGGTCTTCTTCGTGAGGAGGTCTTGAGTTCTTCCCTAAAGAGGGGTCTTGAATCCGCTTGGGGGGATCTTCTCCGGTGGAGGCTTGAATCTCCGTGGAGAAGGTAACCAAGTGGATGAGCAAAGCTCTCACACAAACATGAGCTAAACCTTTGCTAACCCTAGAAAGTTGTACGGGGTGGAGTATATATAGTCTAGGGGGAGAAGGGATACACGGGCCTCGGCCCTTCACTGTGGGCAGACAGGGGAGGCCGGATGTCCGGGCTTTCAGGCGACGCCGGATGGCCGGGCTGGAGTGGTGGCATTTGCTGCTCTCGGGTTCAGAGGGGCCGGATTTCCGGGCCGGTGGCCGGATGTCCGGGGGCTCAGGAGAGGCCGGATGTCCGGGCTGCTGGGGCCGGATGTCCGGGGCCTGTAGCTTCCGGCGGCTGTGCTGCTGTAGTGGAAGACGCTCCAGGGGCCGGATGTCCGGGGCCTGGGAGATGCTCTTGGCTCCTTCCGTTGGCTCTCCTCATCCGTGGACTTGGGGACTTGTACATCTTCATGCGCATCTTTGGGAGGGCCCTCTTGGTGCCTAATCATGCACAACACCTCGGACTTAGGTAGTAGCCATGTCTCATGCATACAAAGTGGAAGTTCGGAGAGGAGTAAGTTCACCTTATCTTCGATAGCTTTGGCTCGGGCTCGTGTCATTGGTCCAAGTGGTGTCGTTGGAGGTGTAGGTGAAGGAAATATGCCCTAGAGGCAATAATGAAGTTATTATTTATTTCCTTATAATCATGATATATGTTTATTATTCATGCTAGAATTGTATTAACCGGAAACATAATACATGTGTGAATAAATAGACAAACAAAGTGTCACTAGTATGCCTCTACTTGACTAGCTCGTTAATCAAAGATGGTTATGTTTCCTAACCATGAACAATGAGTTGTTATTTGATTAACGAGGTCACATCATTAGTTGAATGATCTGATTGACATGACCCATTCCATTAGCTTAGCACCCGATCGTTTAGTATGTTGCTATTGCTTTCTTCATGACTTATACATGTTCCTATAACTATGAGATTATGCAACTCCCGTTTACCGGAGGAACACTTTGGGTACTACCAAACGTCACAATGTAACTGGGTGATTATAAAGGAGTACTACAGGTGTCTCCAATGGTACATGTTGGGTTGGCGTATTTCGAGATTAGGTTTTGTCACTCCGATTGTCGGAGAGGTATCTCTGGGCCCTCTCGGTAATGCACATCACATAAGCCTTGCAAGCATTACAACTAATATGGTAGTTGTGAGATGATGTATTACGGAACGAGTAAAGAGACTTGCCGGTAACGAGATTGAACTAGGTATTGGATACCGACGATCAAATCTCGGGCAAGTAACATACCAATGACAAAGGGAACAACATATGTTGTTATGCGGTCTGACCGATAAAGATCTTCGTAGAATATGTAGGAGCCAATATGGGCATCCAGGTCCCGCTATTGGTTATTGACCGAAGACGTGTCTCGGTCATGTCTACATTGTTCTCGAACCGTAGGGTCCGCACGCTTAACGTTACGATGACAGTTATTATGAGTTTATGCATTTTGATGTACCGAAGGTTGTTCGGAGTCCCGGATGTGATCACGGACATGACGAGGAGTCTCGAAATGGTCGAGACATAAAGATTGATACATTGGAAGCCTATGTTTGGACATCGGAAGTGTTTCGGGTGAAATCAGGATTTTACCGGATTACCGGGAGGTTACCGGAACCCCCCGGGAGTCATATGGGCCTTATTGGGCCTTAGTGGAAAGGTGAAAGGGCTGCCCATAAGGGCTGCGCGCCTCCCCCCTCCCCTAGTCCTATTAGGACTAGGAGAGGTGGCCGGCCACCCCTCTCCCTCTTTCCCCCTTGGGAATCCTAGTTGGAATAGGATTGGGGGGGGGCAGTCCTACTCCCGGTAGGAGTAGGACTCCTCCCGCGCCCTCCTCCTGGCCGGCGCACCTCTCCCCCTTGGCTCCTTTATATACGGAGGTAGGGGGCACCTCTAGACACACAAGTTGATCATTGAGATCGTTCCTTAGCCGTGTGCGGTGCCCCCTGCCACCATATTCCACCTCGATCATATCGTTGTAGTGCTTAGGCGAAGCGCTGCGTCGGTAATACATCAAGATCGTCACCACGCTGTCGTGCTGACAGAACTCCTCCCCGAAGCTTTGCTGGATCGGAGCCCGGGGATCGTCATCGAGTTGTACGTGTGCTAAGAACTCGGAGGTGCCGGAGTAACGGTGCTTGGATCGGTTGGATCGGGAAGAAGACGTACGACTACTTCCTCTATGTTGTGTCAACGCTTCCGTAGCGATCTACAAGGGTACGTAGATCATACTCTCCCCTTGTTGCTATGCATCACCATGATCTTGCGTGTGCGTAGGAAATTTTTGAAATTACTACGTTCCCCAACAGTGGCATCCGAGCCTAGGTTTTATGGTTTGATGTTATTTGCACGAGTAGAACACAAGTGAGTTGTGGACGATACAAGTCATACTGCCTACCAGCATGTCATACTTTGGTTCGGCGGTATTGTTGGACGAGACGACCCGGACCAACCTTACGCGTACGCTTACGCGAGACCGGTTCCCTCGACGTGCTTTGCACATAGATGGCTTGCGGGCGACTGTCTCTCCAACTTTAGTTGAACCGAGTGTGGCTACGCCCGGTCCTTGCGAATGTTAAAACGGAGTCTATTTGACAAACTATCGTTGTGGTTTTGATGCGTAGGTGAGATTGGTTCTTGCTTAAAGCCCATAGCAGCCACGTAAAACTAGCAACAACAAAGTAGAGGACGTCTAACTTATTTTTGCAGGGCATGTTGTGATGTGATATGGTCAAGGCATGATGCTAAATTTTATTGTATGAGATGATCATGTTTTGTAACCGAGTTATCGGCAACTGGCAGGAGCCATATGGTTGTCGCTTTATTGTATGCAATGCAATCGCGATGTAATGCTTTACTTTATCACTAAACGGTAGCCGTGAAAGCATAAGATTGGCGAGACGACAACGATGCTACGATGGAGATCAAGGTGTCGCGCCGGTGACGATGGTGATCATGACGGTGCTTCGGAGATGGAGATCACATGCACAAGATGATGATGGCCATATCATATCACTTATATTGACTGCATGTGATGTTTATCTTTATATGCATCTTATCTTGCTTTGATTGACGGTAGCATTATAAGATGATCTCTCACTAAATTATCAAGAAGTGTTCTCCCTGAGTATGCACCGTTGCGAAAGTTCTTCGTGCTGAGACACCACGTGATGATCGGGTGTGATAGGCTCTACGTTCAAATACAACGGGTGCAAAACAGTTGCACACGCGGAATACTCAGGTTATACTTGACGAGCCAAGCATATACAGATATGGCCTCGGAACACGGAGACCGAAAGGTCGAGCGTGAATCATATAGTAGATATGATCAACATAATGATATTCACCAATGAAACTACTCCATCTCACGTGATGATCGGACATGGTTTAGTTGATTTGGATCACGTGATCACTTAGAGGATTAGAGGGATGTCTATCTAAGTGGGAGTTCTTAAGTAATATGATTAATTGAACTTAAATTTATCATGAACTTAGTACCTGATAGTATCTTGCTTATTTATGTTGATTGTAGATAGATGGCTCGTGCTGTTGTTCCGTTGAATTTTAATGCGTTCCTTGAGAAAGCAAAGTTGAAAGATGATGGTAGCAATTACACGGACTGGGTCCATAACTTGAGGATTATCCTCATTGCTGCACAGAAGAATTACATCCTGGAAGCACCGCTGGGTGCCAGGCCTGCTGCTGGAGCAACACCAGATGTTATGAACGTCTGGCAGAGCAAAGCTGATGACTACTCGATAGTTCAGTGTGCCATGCTTTACGGCTTAGAATCGGGACTTCAACGACGTTTTGAACATCATGGAGCATATGAGATGTTTCAGGAGTTGAAGTTAATATTTCAAGCAAATGCTCGGATTGAGAGATATGAAGTCTCCAGTAAGTTCTATAGCTGCAAGATGGAAGAGAACAGTTCTGTCAGTGAGCATGTACTCAAAATGTCTGGGTATAATAATCACTTGATTCAATTGGGAGTTAATCTTCCAGATGATTGCGTCATTGACAGAATTCTCCAATCACTGCCACCAAGCTACAAGAGCTTCATGATGAACTATAATATGCAAGGGATGAACAAGACTATTCCCGAGCTCTTGCAATGCTGAAAGCTGCGGAGGTAGAAATCAAAAAGGAGCATCAAGTGTTGATGGTTAACAAAACCACTAGTTTCAAGAAAAAGGGCAAAGGGAAGAAGAAGGGGAACTTCAAGAAGAAAGACAAGCAAGTTGCTGCTCAAGAGAAGAAACCCAAGTCTGGACCTAAGCCTGAAACTGAGTGCTTCTACTGCAAGCAGACTGGTCACTGGAAGCGGAACTGCCCAAAGTATTTGGCGGATAAGAAGGATGGCAAGGTGAACAAAGGTATATATGATATACATGTTATTGATGTGTACCTTACTAATGCTCGCAGTAGCACCTGGGTATTTGATACTGGTTCTGTTGCTAATATTTGCAACTCGAAACAGGGGCTACGGATTAAGCGAAGATTGGCTAAGGACGAGGTGACGATGCGCGTGGGAAACGGTTCCAAAGTCGATGTGATCGCGGTCGGCACGCTACCTCTACATCTACCTTCGGGATTAGTATTAGACCTAAATAATTGTTATTTAGTGCCAGCGTTAAGCATGAACATTATATCTGGATCTTGTTTGATGCGAGACGGTTATTCATTTAAATCAGAGAATAATGGTTGTTCTATTTATATGAGTAATATCTTTTATGGTCACGCACCCTTGAAGAGTGGTCTATTCTTATTGAATCTCGAGAGTAGTGATACACATATTCATAATGTTGAAGCCAAAAGATGCAGAGTTGATAATGATGGTGCAACTTATTTGTGGCACTCCCGTTTAGGTCATATCGGTGTAAAGCGCATGAAGAAACTCCATACTGATGGACTTTTGGAACCACTTGATTATGAATCACTTGGTACTTGCGAACCGTGCCTCATGGGCAAGATGACTAAAACACCGTTCTCCGATACTATGGAGAGAGCAACAGATTTGTTGGAAATCATACATACAGATGTATGTGGTCCGATGAATATTGAGGCTCGTGGCGGATATCGTTATTTTCTCACCCTCACAGATGATTTAAGCAGATATGGTTATATCTACTTAATGAAACATAAGTCTGAAACATTTGAAAAGTTCAAAGAATTTCAAAGTGAAGTGGAAAATAATCGTAACAAGAAAATAAAGTCTCTACGATCTGATCGTGGAGGAGAATATTTGAGTTACGAGTTTGGTGTACATTTGAAAAATTGTGGAATAGTTTCGCAACTCACGCCACCCGGAACACCACAGCGTAATGGTGTGTCCGAACGTCGTAATCGTACTTTACTAGATATGGTGCGATCTATGATGTCTCTTACTGATTTACCGCTATCATTTTGGGGATACGCTCTAGAGACGGCCGCATTCACGTTAAACAGGGCACCATCAAAATCCGTTGAGACAACGCCTTATGAACTATGGTTTGGCAAGAAACCAAAGTTGTCGTTTCTGAAAGTTTGGGGCTGCGATGCTTATGTGAAAAAGCTTCAACCTGATAAGCTCGAACCCAAATCGGAGAAATGTGTCTTCATAGGATATCCAAAGGAAACTATTGGATACACCTTCTATCACAGATCCGAAGGCAAGACTTTTGTTGCTAAATTCGGAAACTTTCTTGAGAAGGAGTTTCTCTCGAAAGAAGTGAGTGGGAGGAAAGTAGAACTTGACGAGGTAACTATACCTGCTCCCTTGTTGGAAAATAGTACATCACAGAAAACTGTTTATGCGACACCTACACCAATAAGTGAGGAAGTTAATGATAATGATCATGAAACTTCAGAACAAGATACTACTGAACCTCGTAGATCAACCAGAGTAAGATCCGCACCAGAGTGGTACGATAATCCAGTTCTGGAAGTCATGCTACTAGATCATGATGAACCTACGAACTATGAAGAAGCGATGGTGAGCCCAGATTCCGCAAAGTGGCTTGAAGCCATGAAATCTGAGATGGGATCCATGTATGAGAACAAAGTATGGACTTTGGTTGACTTGCCCGATGATCGGCAAGCAATTGAGAATAAATGGATCTTCAAGAAAAAGACTGACGCTGACGGTAATGTTACTGTCTATAAAGCTCGACTTGTCGCAAAAGGTTTTCGACAAGTTCAAGGGGTTGACTACGATGAGACCTTCTCACCCATAGCGATGCTTAAGTCCGTCCGAATCATGTTAGCAATTGCCGCATTTTATAATTATGAAATTTGGCAGATGGATGTCAAAACTGCATTCCCGAATGGATTTCTGGAAGAAGAGTTGTATATGATGCAACCAGAAGGTTTTGTTGATCCAAAGGGAGCTAACAAAGTGTGCAAGCTCCAGCGATCCATTTATGGACTGGTGCAAGCCTCTCGGAGTTGGAATAAACGCTTTGATAGTGTGATTAAAGCATTTGGGTTTATACAGACTTTCGGAGAAGCCTGTATTTACAAGAAAGTGAGTGGGAGCTCTGTAGCATTTCTGATATTATATGTGGATGACATATTATTGATTGGAAATGATATAGAATTTCTGGATAGCATAAAGGGATACTTGAATAAGAGTTTTTCAATGAAAGACCTCGGTGAAGCTGCTTACATATTAGGCATAAAGATCTATAGAGATAGATCAAGACGCTTAATTGGACTTTCACAAAGCACATACCTTGACAAGATTTTGAAAAAGTTCAAAATGGAATCAAGCAAAGAAAGGGTTCTTGCCTGTGTTACAAGGTGTGAAGTTGAGTCAGACTCAATGCCCGACCACTGCAGAAGATAGAGAGAAAATGAAAGATGTTCCCTATGCTTCAGCCATAGGCTCTATCATGTATGCAATGCTGTGTACCAGACCTGATGTGTGCCTTGCTATAAGTTTAGCAGGGAGGTACCAAAGTAATCCAGGAGTGGATCACTGGACAGCGGTCAAGAACATCCTGAAATACCTGAAAAGGACTAAGGATATGTTTCTCGTATATGGAGGTGACAAAGAGCTCACCGTAAAAGGTTACGTTGATGCAAGCTTTGACACTGATCCGGACGATTCTAAATCGCAAACCGGATACGTGTTTACATTGAACGGTGGAGCTGTCAGTTGGTGCAGTTCTAAACAAAGCATCGTAGCGGGATCTACATGTGAAGCGGAGTACATAGCTGCTTCGGAAGCAGCAAACGAAGGAGTCTGGATGAAGGAGTTCATATCCGATCTAGGTGTCATACCTAGTGCATCGGGTCCAATGAAAATCTTTTGTGACAATACTGGTGCAATTGCCTTGGCAAAGGAATCCAGATTTCACAAAAGGACCAAGCACATCAAGAGACGCTTCAACTCCATCCGGGATCTAGTCCAGGTGGGAGACATAGAGATTTGCAAGATACATACGGATCTGAATGTTGCAGACCCGTTGACTAAGCCTCTTCCACGAGCAAAACATGATCAGCACCAAGGCTCCATGGGTGTTAGAATCATTACAGTGTAATCTAGATTATTGACTCTAGTGCAAGTGGGAGACTGAAGGAAATATGCCCTAGAGGCAATAATAAAGTTATTATTTATTTCCTTATAATCATGATAAATGTTTATTATTCATGCTAGAATTGTATTAACCGGAAACATAATACATGTGTGAATAAATAGACAAACAAAGTGTCACTAGTATGCCTCTACTTGACTAGCTCGTTAATCAAAGATGGTTATGTTTCCTAACCATGAACAATGAGTTGTTATTTGATTAACGAGGTCACATCATTAGTTGAATGATCTGATTGACATGACCCATTCCATTAGCTTAGCACCCGATCGTTTAGTATGTTGCTATTGCTTTCTTCATGACTTATACATGTTCCTATAACTATGAGATTATGCAACTCCCGTTTACCGGAGGAACACTTTGGGTACTACCAAACGTCACAACGTAACTGGGTGATTATAAAGGAGTACTACAGGTGTCTCCAATGGTACATGTTGGGTTGGCGTATTTCGAGATTAGGTTTTGTCACTCCGATTGTCGGAGAGGTATCTCTGGGCCCTCTCGGTAATGCACATCACATAAGCCTTGCAAGCATTACAACTAATATGGTAGTTGTGAGATGATGTATTACGGAACGAGTAAAGAGACTTGCCGGTAACGAGATTGAACTAGGTATTGGATACCGACGATCGAATCTCGGGCAAGTAACATACCAATGACAAAGGGAACAACGTATGTTGTTATGCGGTCTGACCGATAAAGATCTTCGTAGAATATGTAGGAGCCAATATGGGCATCCAGGTCCCGCTATTGGTTATTGACCGGAGACGTGTCTCGGTCATGTCTACATTGTTCTCGAACCGTAGGGTCCGCACGCTTAACGTTACGATGACAGTTATTATGAGTTTATGCATTTTGATGTACCGAAGGTTGTTCGGAGTCCCGGATGTGATCACGGACATGACGAGGAGTCTCGAAATGGTCGAGACATAAAGATTGATATATTGGAAGCCTATGTTTGGACATCGGAAGTGTTCCGGGTGAAATCAGGATTTTACCGGATTACCGGGAGGTTACCGGAACCCCCCGGGAGTCATATGGGCCTTATTGGGCCTTAGTGGAAAGGTGAAAGGGCTGCCCATAAGGGCTGCGCGCCTCCCCCCTCCCCTAGTCCTATTAGGACTAGGAGAGGTGGCCGGCCACCCCTCTCCCTCTTTCCCCCTTGGGAATCCTAGTTGGAATAGGATTGGGGGGGGGAGTCCTACTCCCGGTAGGAGTAGGACTCCTCCTGCGCCCTCCTCCTGGCCGGCGCACCTCTCCCCCTTGGCTCCTTTATATACGGAGGCAGGGGGCACCTCTAGACACACAAGTTGATCATTGAGATCGTTCCTTAGCCGTGTGCGGTGCCCCCTGCCACCATATTCCACCTCGATCATATCATTGTAGTGCTTAGGCGAAGCCCTGCGTCGGTAATACATCAAGATCGTCACCACGCCGTCGTGCTGACAGAACTCCTCCCCGAAGCTTTGCTGGATCGGAGCCCGGGGATCGTCATCGAGCTGTACGTGTGCTAAGAACTCGGAGGTGCCGGAGTAACGGTGCTTGGATCGGTTGGATCGGGAAGAAGACGTACGACTACTTCCTCTATGTTGTGTCAACGCTTCTGTTGCGATCTACAAGGGTACGTAGATCATACTCTCCCCTCGTTGCTATGCATCACCATGATCTTGCGTGTGCGTAGGAAAATTTTGAAATTACTACGTTCCCCAACAGTAGGTGCGTCCATGGGGATGATCTTGGGATGCTCCGCATCAGCTTACCCCTTGGAGAGGGTACTCCAGAGCCCTAACACCGTGGGAAGGGTTGCCGAATGGAACATTGAACTACAGGCGTTCCAGTTGGAGTTCAACACCACCAGGATCATCAAAGGTGCGGGCCTCGCTGACTTTGTGGCAGAATGGACTGATGCCCCTGACCGAGAAGTGGGCGAGGACCTTTCCCTCGTGCCCGGAAGCGAAGCTCCGGATGGCTGGGTCATGTACTTCGATGGATCATACGCACGCCAGGGTGCGGGGGCTGGAGTCGTGCTCATCTCGCCCACCCGGGACAAGCTCTACTACGCCATGCTGCTCTGTTTCCGGCACGATGAGAAGGTCTCCAACAACATCATGGAGTACGAGGGCCTAATCACCGGCCTCAAGGCTACCACAGCTCTGGGGTGAAGCGCCTCACCATCAAGGGTGACTCCCAGCTCATCGTCAACTTCTCCAACAAGGCATACAAGCCAAAGGACGAGCACATGGAGGTATACCTTGAGGAGGTACACAAAATTGAGAAAAAAATTCTTATGCTTGGAGTCGTAGCACGTGCCACGCGACACGAACAAGGAGGCGGATAACATCGTCAAGAGGGCATCCTGACGCCAGCCTCAGGAGCCTGGCATCTTTGAGGAGTGACTCATCAAGCCATCGGCAGCTCCCCACGATGCGGGGCCCGCATCGCCTCGGGAGGAGCTCCCCTCGCCGCCCCTCTCAGGCGCACCAGCCTGTGGCCCAACCTTGGGGGCCCGCCTGCTCCTTGCGCTCGAGCCTCAGAAGGGGTGCTGGTCTGAGGAGTTCACGGCGTACCTGCTCTAGGGCACCCTGCCGGAGAAGGAGGAGGACACGAAGCATGTGGTCCGCCAGGCTACTACGTATTGCATCCGTGATGGCGAGCTCTACTAAAAGTGCCCGAACGATGTTTCTCTATGATGCATCTCCAGGGAGCAGGGATGCGGGCTATTGGCCGACATTCACGACGGAGACTACGGGCATCACTCCTCGTCGCGTACCCTCATGGGCAAGGCGTTCCGTAGCAGATTCTCCTGGCCCACGACGCTTAGTGACGCCACCGAGTTGGTAAGATCGTGCGAGGCCTGTCAGTTCCATGCTAAGAAGATCCACCAGCCCGCTCAGGGCCTCTAGACCATCCCTCTCTCATGGCCGTTCGCTGTCTGGGGGTTGGACATCCTGGGCCCGTTCCCTCGAGCGCCCGGGGGCTACTGCTACCTCTACGTCGCCATCGACAAGTTCACCAAGTGGGCGGAGGTGGAGGTGGAGGCCGTCCGCACCATCCCGACCGGCTCAGCCATCAAGTTCATCAAGGGCCTCGTGAGCCGCTTCAGGGTTCCTAACCGCATCAACCGACAATGGCTCGCTGTTCACCAGCAACCTTTTCAAAACATATTGTGCTAACCTTGGAACACAGATATGCTACGCTTCGGTGACACACCCACGTAGCAACGGCCAAGCTGAGCGTGCCAATGCAAAGGTCCTGAGAGGCCTCAAGGCGAGGACCTTCAAGAAGAAGCTCGAGGCCTGCGGCAGGGGCTGGCTCAATGAGCTCCAGTCTGTGCCGTGGTCCATCTGCACCACCACGACCAAGCCAACGGATGAGACTCCAATCTTCCTCTTCTACGGAGCCAAGGCGGTCCTCCCTCGCGAGGTCAGGCATCACTCCGCGTGGGTCTTGGTGTTTGACGAGGCACGCCAGGACGACTCATGGGGGATGGACCTCATGTTGGGGGAGGAACACCGCCGCTAAGCCTCGCTCCGTGTAACAAGGTACCAGTAGACGCTGCAGCGGTATCACTGCCGTAGCGTCCGCTCCAGGACGCTCGAGGTGGGTGATCCCATCCTGAGGCGGGTGCTCTCTAGGGAAGGGCTGCATAAGCTCTCACCCATGTGGGAGGGCCCATTCAGGATCGCCCGTGTCTCTAGGCCTAGCGCCGCGCGCCTGGAGACGTAGGACGGGATCCCCATCCAGAATGCCTGGAACATCTAGCATCGCCGGAAGTTCTACCCATGACCAAGGCCCCGTGTATGTGAAGATCTCTACTCGTGACACTCACGTAATAATGAGTTGGCGTTGTACACGCCCCGGAGTCTCCTGAGTGCCGCCCTTGGGCCTCATGGGGGCTCCCACCCACGTCCTAGTGGAGGCCCCATGCTCCGTGCTGGTGGGAAGACAAGAAGACTAGTCTAGGTGCTGGAAGCGACTATTCTTTTACTTTCTTTCTGTAGCTGGTTTTCGACTTCCTGAATGAAATTTGGAGCTTTCGTGTCTTTCGTTCGCAAGGGTTGGAATTTTTCTCTCCCTGTAGTGTTTGCCCTTTCTAGTCTTCCTTAGGAAGAGTGGCAGTTTCCCACCGCTCTTCCTCACGCGACCTGCACGCGGGGGCTTGGTACGGTGTGTGAGCCTGGGCTCGCCCGTGACCACACCTCGCCAAAACCTCGCTGCCCCAACTTTGGCGCCTTAATCCTCACGAGACGCCCTCAAATGAGCTCATGGGCATGCGCACCCTCTCAAGTCCGTGCCTCCGGGCATCGCGACATGGCATATTGGCCACAACCAACCTAAGCTTGGGGTCTGGCACGAGGTATGGTGCCTCGTGAGGTTTTCTAACCCTGCAACCACAGGACGCCTCCGGAGGCCCAACTTTCCTCGAGGTCTCAAGAAGGAAGCCCTTGGAAGACGCCCCCGAAAGGGCATGCCCCCGTAGCATGGAAGTCTACCGCGAGCACGTTGAGGTAAGTCACCCTAACCACGCCCAGTAGCAGCATGGATATCACGACATAATATCAAAATAATGAGCATAGCATAGTGGCGCGAGCGCCATGGTTCATTACACGCCCCAACAGGGCCCTCTACCTTTTTTCGATGCAGGGGAAAGGAAAAAGCAAAAGCAACCCGTGCAACTATGGCGGCTCCTGAGGCCCGGCTCTAGCAGTACCCGAGCTCAGTCGGAGTCATCCTCCTGCTTCACCGGGGCGCGCCAGCGATGCAGCTTGTCACTCTCCCCGGTCCGATTCCGGCGGCGTGGCGGCTCGTCGTCCTCGTTGTCACCCGTGCTCCGCCCAGAGGAGGAGCCCCTGCTGCTGGAGGCGGCATGGCCATCGCCAAGGGCAAGCTCACCGCCAGCAAAGGCGACGTCGTCATCGTCCTTGTCGTCACTGTCGCTCTCCGAGCAGCACCCTAGGCACCGGCCACCCTCTCCGAAGACCCTGACATAGAGGGCCGCGACGCTGCCATATCTAAAGTGGAGGGGTGCACCTCCCGTGCACGCCACACGCGTGGGCAAAGGCTGCCACCCGCGGCCCAGGGACACATTGCCAGTGGTAGTGACTTCGACGTCCACCCATGAGGCCTGGCTGCAGCAGCCGTCGGCCTACAGCCAGAGGCCACCAGGCCCTCCGACCGATCGCACGCTCGCGAAGGAACACGGGAGCCGAAGCCAAATGCCCGCTGGCCTCTCCGACCACACGATGAACTCCGTAAGTGCGTCAGCTGAGTGGGAGCGCAGTCGTGGCGGCCAAACAATCGCCGCGCGCCTGCCCACATCACCGAGGTCACCCCGTCCGCGGCAGTCCTTTCCGTGGGAAGAAGCTCCACCGCGGCTGCCGGAGGCAGCACTGGCCGTTGAAGGAATGCACACATGCCCCCAAGGGGCCGCCGCTGGAGTCGCCACGTGCTTTCGGGGCCATCCATGGCCTCTCTTTAGCGGTGGCGAGCCTGGCCCCTCCTTGGGGGCCTTCCCCTTCTCCGCCGCGGAAAACATCCTCATCGGCACCATGGATGCTTCGACGAGACGGCGAGACAAGAAGGAAGAAATAGAAAGCAACCAGAAGACGGAGATGAGAAGGGGGCTCCGCCCCTCCCCATTTATAGCTAAAGGGAGGCCAACCGCTGGCCTCCACGATCCCTCAGTAATGATGATCTTTTTGGATGCAGTAGGCTGTTGTCAAGTCAAACAGTTGCTGAGGCAGCATGGGGAAGCGGAGACGCCCACACCCCATAAAGCGCCATGCATCGACCGGGTCCGCAGGCGGTTGGGGTCCATGGCACTTCGCCCTTGCCCTTTGGCTTCGCCTAGAAGCCAAGTTCGAGTGCGCCTTGGGCCCTTGGGCTACTGTCGGCGTTCTAGGAACTGGGGTACCCAGACTTGGATGCCTGCGGCCCATGGCGTGGCTCCATCAACGGTCTGGTATGACCCATCTCCAGCATCAACAACACAAGACCCTCGTGAGGGGCCAAGCCTCGCGAGGCAGATGACGCCAAGACCTCCAGAGGGAGTGGCCTCTCTAGGCTGGCTCCTGAGGAGCGGAGATTCCTATGCAGGCGCCCACCTCGTGAGGTTAATGTGATGCAAGCCATGATGACCAAGGCCAGGCGGGTGCCAGTGGCGCAGTACAGTAGGTTTCCTCATCGGTGCTAAAGAGGCAAGCACAGGCACAAAGTCCTGAGGAATCAACCAAAGTTTCCATTTCTGTGCTACAAGACCAAGACTGCCAGGACGATAGGACGAAGGTCATCGCCGAGCCCACCACGACATCATGACCAGAAGCTTTGCAGGTGAAGACCACCTTTTGTCAGGATAGGATGTACTAGTTGTCTCCCTTCAAAAGGCCGTTGTGGGATCCCTTCCCGCCTTCACTTTGAGGGAAGAGGACTAAGGCCACTATAAATATAGCTTAGCTACCACCATAGAGGGGGACGGAAGATGGACGGTTCGATCAGACCATCCACACCCTAACTAGCTCACACAAACACAAGAACACACCTCCTGAGGTTGTTCTTCCTCTGTATCAGTTCATCCTCAGCCCACCTCGAGGCTAATCCACCACAAAGAAGGAGTAGGGTATTACACCGCAAGGTGGCTCGAACCTGGGTAAACTGCCGTGTCCCTTTCCTTTCCAGTTCATCGAGCTAGGCCATGAGATCGACGAGTTGACAGACTGGGGAGATTGAGTTATTCACACGCACCCCAAAGTTTGAATCTTTCTTGTGTCTGCGGAGCCCTGAATCCGACATTAGTCACTTGGGGGCTTTGCACCACACCGATTGATGACTTGCGTCGCTGTGAGGTGGTGCGGTGGAGCCTTGGCGGGGTAGTTCGCCTTCATAGGGCCTAGCGGGCCTGCCGGGACGGTCTTGTGGCTTGTTTCCAGGGTAACCTTGACCTCGCCAGGCTCGCCTGCCCCGCAAGGGAGGTTTTCCCTTAGTGGTGTCATGCTCCTCTGGCTTGACTTGGTCTTCTTGACCCGCACTCTGATTCCTCAAAGAGCTAATCACTTGTGCTTGGTCTGGTCTTGGATGTTGCAATCTTGATCATAGGCCTGTGCACGGTCTGGGCAACAAACCCATGGTTTGTTGCACCGATAGGAGCCCCCGGGCCTGGCCCGAATGCGCTGCCGAGCGTTGTCAGGGTTGGCCCTAACCAGTGCACAGGCAAGAGGGTAGCAGTTGCTTGTCCTTTGAGATCTTCTTTGCTTCTTCATTAACTAGAGCCCAGGTCAGTTTCCGGTTCTCTCGTGCGTCACGTAACGCCAATTGCAGTGGGGCCACTCTTGTAATGGCCCGTGAATGACATTAACGCACGGGCGAGTAACTGCCAATTCACTCTTCCCACCATGTTCTTATCCTTAGCCACGTATGCTGCATGCATTGAGTGGGATAGGTAACAGAGGCATGTGGTGCGGGAGAGCGTCAAGGCAGGG
This sequence comes from Triticum aestivum, assembly GCF_018294505.1. Taxonomy (NCBI): domain Eukaryota; kingdom Viridiplantae; phylum Streptophyta; class Magnoliopsida; order Poales; family Poaceae; genus Triticum; species Triticum aestivum. Next base: position 328,966,383 of record NC_057797.1, read on the forward strand.
GCCTGGTCTTCATGGATTGGCGAAGGAGGACGGTGGTTACCCGCCGAAGGATTGGCTCCTAGCCCTAGCCCGTCTATAAAAGAAGGGGTGGGGGAGGAGTGGGAGTATTCATCCATACACCCCTCCTCCTCCATTCTCTGCTTTATTCTAGGTATGCTAAAAGGGAGAGCCGGGGCCAAGCCCCGGGTCCTAGCTTGGGGTTGATGATGTCGAATGCTCGTGTCGATTCTTGAGGAGTAGAAGAAGGGCGCGATCACGCCTTTGCTGGGGTAGGATCCCCCTCCTGTCTTCTTCGTCTCCCCCTGCAACTTCAAAGAGGGGGAAGATAGAGCAAAGGCATGATGGGCATTTTATATTTTTTCAATCTAAAATGTGTTGGCTTTTGCCGAACTTTAGTTTAAATTATGTAATCTCTTTTATCCATGTTTGTGCTCTATAAGATCTGTACTTGTTGATCAGCATATTAATGAAAAAGATAAACCTTGTCAGGTACTTGTGCATGTAATATGTCTAGGCAGAGGTAAAATGCCTCTATACAATCAAGTAAACTAGTTTCCCCCGGTAGGCTACCCTGCCGGTACCCTCAGTTTGTTGCCGCGGAGCTAGGCCTGCCGGGCATAAACCATAAAGAGGGACCAGCCCCCCGCCAAACCTTCTCGCTAAAGGCCACTACAACCATCCCGACCGAAGCAATGTTCGAGTCAAGGGATGGGAGCACCTAAGTTTTGAAAGTCGCGAGGTTTTCTTGTGCATAAGTTTTTACTTACAGAACACGTATGTATATGAGAGAGAACTTATCTGTTTGGCTTGACGGGGATCGCAATGTGGGTCTGTCTTCTCTTATCCTCTTTGAACCAAATCGACGGTAGGAGCCTGCAGTTTGGTGCAGATGAAAGTGATGCCACATGCGATCTTATCTACATGAGCATGCCACGCTCATGATATGCTTATGCATGCATGCAATTTGTTGCCCCCCAGTGCTTCATTTATTTCTCTGTTGCTCAGGGTCTGCGTCTAGATTTGCACAAGGGGTTACATGCAACATACGCAAGGCATGTACAAAAGGGTGGCTGCTGGGCAGGGCCCGACAGCCGCGCCTTACAGGTAGAACTTACGGAGATGCTCAATGTTCCATGAGTTTTGCAACTGAATGCCATCTTTGGTCTCCAGACGGACTGCCCCAGGTCTAGTGACTCATACTACCCGGTAACGGCCTTCCCACTTTGGTGTCAACTTATTTGTACCCTTGGTGAACGCGCCTAAGAACAAGGTCGCCTTCTTCAAAACCCCGGGCATGAACCTTGTGTCTATGATAGCGAAACATGGCTTGCTAGTAGCGTGTGGCACGCGTAGCAGCCCAGAGACGGTTCTCCTCGAGTAGCACATCATCGTCATCCCAACGTTGTTCCTGCGCTAATTCATTGTAGGCAAGTACTCGAGGTGACCGGTAAATGAGTTCCGTGGGGATAACTGCTTCCACCCCATAGATAAGGGAGAAGGGAGTCTACCCTGTAGCTCAATTTGGTGTCGTTCTGAGGGACCAAAGAACCACCAGCAGCTCGTTGATCCATCGCCTGCCACAATTCTGCAGCTTATCAAATGTTCTTGTCTTGAGTCCTCACAACACTTCAGTGTTCGCCCTCTCAGCTTGCCTGTTGCTCCTTGAATGAGCAACAAAGGCGAGTGAGATCTTGCTTCCTAGGGCATGAACGTATTGCATGAAGGTGTGTCTCGTGAATTGGGTGCCATTGTCGGTGATGATCCGAGCAAGGACTCCGAAGCGGCACACCAATCCTTTAAAGAACTTGATAGCTGACTGAGCAGTCACCTTTCTCACAGGCTCTACTTCCGGCCACTTTGTAACTTGTCGATTGCAACGAACAAGAATTCAAAGCCCCAAGTAGCACGGGTGATGGGGCCCAAGATGTCGAGCCCCCAGACCGAAAATGACCATGACAAAGGGATTGTGTGAAGAGCTTGGGCAGGAAGATGGATGTTCTTGGAATGGAACTGGTAGGATTATATATTTGGTGACTAACTCAACTGCATCTTACAGGGCTGTGGGCCAGTAAAATCCTTGCCGGAAGGCTTTTCCAACCAGAGCCCTCGATCTGATGTGTGAGCTGCACACACCCTTGTGTATATGTGCCAACAGTTCCTTTCCTTCTTCCCGGCAAATGCACTAAAATTTCACATCGTTGGGCCTCCTTCTATACAGCGTGTCGTCGATGAACCGATACACACTGGCCCTCCGGGCTACTCTTTCAGCTTCTTCTTGCTCTTCATGAAGTTCTCCAGTTTGGAGGAAATGGACTAAGTGTCGCGCCCAAGTTGGAGCCTGAGACTCGGCAACGAGGACTAGCGGCACCTCCTCATTCGTGGGAGTGCATTCCTCGACCACGGGGACCGATGGTCTGGTTGGAGGGTGCGGCTCAGTGACCGAAGGGGAGTTGTTCCTGCCAAGCTCTTTGTCGGGAGCCTCAGGAGGTTCTACCGGGAGAAGCTTGCCAGAGTCCAGTTTCCTCCTCTTTCTGGCCATTGTTGCCGGGGATACGGAGGGCTGAGTCAGATGGATAACAAAAGTGCCTGGTTCCACAAGGAGTTTTTGCGCAACGCACTTTGACAGATGATCAACAATGTTGTTTTTCGCATGGGGCATGTGCTCTGTTTGCAATCCGTCAAAGCGCTCCTCCAACTTTCTCACTTCCTCAACGTATGCTTCCATCAATGGACTTTGGTAATCCTTGTTGACTTGTCTCACCACAAGCTGCGAGTCTCCGCAGATGATTAGCTTCTTCATTCCCAGTTCTATTGCAATTCTGAGCCCGGGAAGGAGCCCTTCGTACTCTGCAGTATTGTTGGTAGCCTTCTCCCGGGGAAAATGCATCTGGACGACGTACTTAAGGTGTTCCCCAGTGGGAGCAATGAGAAGCACGCCATGCACCTTGTAGGGAGAAGGCACCATCGAAATACATGATCCATTCTTGGGCTGCTTCCTTGCCGGGAATAACTGTCTCCAACACTTCTTCATCGGGAGTTGGCGTCCATTCAACAATGATGTGCTCTCAAACGTCAAACCAAAGCTGGATAACTCCAAGGCCCACTCCACTATCTTGCCGGTGGTCTCAGGGTTTTGGAGTATACGTTGCAAAGGAAAACGGGTGACAACCGTGATCTCGTGGGCTTGGAAGTAGTGGCATAGTTTCCTTGAGGCCATGACGATGCCAAAAATCAACTTTTGCACGCCAGAGCACCTGGATCTAGCCCCCTGCAATAGGGAGCCGACGAAGTACACTGGGCACTGCACCAGCTTCTTCCTTGCTGCAACCCTGGGACTGTTGCCTTGCTCTCCTTTGTCTTGAACTACATCTGACCTTGCCAGGATGTGCTCACTTTCCTCTCCAGAGGGGACACTAGCTGTGGCTGCCGCTTCATCCACTTCCTGCTGCGCCACCAGTGCTGCACTAACCACTTGATTAGTTGCTGCTAAGTATAGCAGCAATGACTCTTGTGGTTTGGGAGCGACCAAAGTGGGCACGAAGGAAAGGTAGGCCTTCAAATCTTGCAGTGCAGCGTCTGCCTCCGGAGTCGACTCCACAAGTCCTGCCTTCTTCAAGATTTTGAAGAACGGCAAGGCGCGCTCGACAGACATGGAAATGAATCTGCTAAGCGCGACAACACATCCAGTCAAAGTCTCACATCCTTAACTATCTTGGGTGCTTGAATCGGCTCGATAGCCTTGATCTTGTCGGGGTTGGCCTCCATCCGCCGATGGGACACAAAGAAGCCAAGTAGCTTGCCAGGAACGACAAACACACACTTCTTCGGATTTAGCTCTAAGTTGATCTTGCGCAAATTAGCAAAGGTTTGTTCTTAGTCCTGAACGAGGGTTAATCTGTCCTTGGTCTTGACCACAATATCATCCATGTAAGCTTCAATATTTCTGTGCAACTGAGACTCAAAGCCAATCTGTACTACCCTTGCAAAAGTGGACCCGTCGCTCTTCAACCCGAAGGGCATCCGTACAAAGCAGTACGTGCCACATGGGGTTATGAACGCGGTCTTCTCTTCGTCTTCCTTGGACATAAATATCTGGTGGTATCCAGAGTAGGCATCCAAAAAATAAAGCAGGTCGCACCCGGAGGTGGAATCCACAATCTCGTCGATGCGCGACAAGGGAAATGGGTCCTTCGGGCATTCCTTGTTCAGATCCGTAAAATCTATGCACAGTCTCCATTTCCCATTAGCCTTGCGTACCACCACAGGATTTGCTAACCATGTTGGATGCCGTACTCCTCTGACCAGACCAGCTGCCTCAAGTTTCTTGATCTCCTCGGCAATGAACTGATGCCGCTCCAAGGCTCGCTTCCAGACCTTCTGCTTGATGGGTCAGGCATGTGGGCAGATAGCAAGGTGGTGCTCGATTACCTCCCTCGGAACACCGGGGATATTAGATGGTTGCCAGGAAAACACATCAACATTTTCCCGCAGGAAGGCAACGAGCGCACTTTCCTATTTGTCATTGAGGGTGGCACTGATAGTGAAGGTACCATCAGCACTAGCCAGCCCTGCCGGGACCTTTTTCACAGCGGGTGCAGCAGCCTTGGGCCTCTTGGTATTGGAACTCTCTGTCAAGTCATCAACAGGCGCAACACACTCCGAAGAGGTACGTGTAAGTGCATATAGTGCCCCTTAGTGATTTTGGTGTATTGAAGACTTATAGGTTAAGGGACTAATGCGTTTGTAAGTGTACACATGTCTATTAGTCTATGAGGAGTTTGATATTTACAGAGAAAGTCGACCCCTAAAAATGAAGTTCATCGACTGAAGAATTTGAATTTCTGAAGATTTTCTGAAGACTCTGAAAGTGAAGAAATTGGTGTGACCTTGAGGACTTGGTATTCATTTGAGGAACATGAAGCGTGAAGACTTTTGTTTTTGTAGTTTCATTTTGTCTTTCTTGAGTCTTAGGAAACACCGTACTGTTAAAGGGGGTCGAGGAAATACTAAGGAAAAATTTCCATGTGATGCTCGACTCAAAATTCTACACCTACCAATCCCTTCGAGTGAAGCCATTGGAAATCTCATACAGTTCAGTCATATTCTTCAGTGACAGAGACGAAGTTCTTCTGGTCTCTGAGGAATTTGTTCTGACTGAGGAGTTAGGAATTCACCAGTGCTGATTGCCTACATAGTGAGGAACATGATAGCCCTGAGGAATTTGATTCTCACAATTCCGACCATTGCTGTGCTATGCGCCAGCTGTCCCAGAATATCTACCCACCTAATGGGCATATCATTGAAGGGCATTTATGTCTTATCATGTCGGGCTGCTCCCTAGGCTATAAATAGCCGCCCCCTACAACCACTGGCTGGTTGGCTGCTCCGAGAGAAACTGACACTTGTCATTTGAGAGCATCCCATCCTCCGAGGACTTTGAGCGAAAATCATCAAGTGAGGAAAACCCAAACCCAAACACCTACAAACCCCAAGTGATTGAGCAACGCTGAAGAGATTGATCCTGCGTGGATCCGACGCTTGTTACCTTTGAAGATTGTGCTTCTTCCAGACGGTTAGGCGTCAAGGTCTAGAGCATCCAAGAGGAATTGTGGATCGCCGAGTGACCAAGTCTGTGTAAGTTCGGAAGTCACCTCAAGACTTACGACGAGTGATTGGGTGAGGTCTGTGTGATGTTAGCTCAAGGAGAATACGATGAGGACTGTGTGTCCTCACGTTTAAATACCTAGCCGCTCCAACCAGATGTACAACTGAGACAGCAGTTGGAACTGGTCTAGCAAATCATTTTCTTCACCAAGCTTACTGGTTCTATTTCCTCAACTCTTTCATTTCCTCATATCTGTGTTTGAAGACTTTGACTGAAGACTTTCTCAATTTCCCCAGTTCAATTTCTTTAGTCGGTTTGTCTTCATCCTGTGTTATCCTGTGCTGATGCTTTCTGTACTCTATGCCTGTCTTCATTTCATCATGATGACTATGCTTGTGTTCTGTTCTGTTTACTTTTGAGTACTTATTCCGCTGCTAGTAGTTCTTCGCTAAGGAATTTCCTCACCTACAAATTCCTCAGTGAAGAATTCATAAAAATCGCCTATTCACCCCCTCTAGTCGATATAACGCACTTTCAATTGGTATCAGAGCAAGGCACTCCCTTATTCTATGTGATTTTGGTTTAATCGCCTGGAGTTTAGTTATGTCGATCGCAGGTATGAAGAAAGTGACATGCCCCATCTTTGACGGTCATGAGTATCCCAAGTAGAAGGCCATGATGAAGAAGCGCCTCATGGCAATGAACAACGAGCTGTGGACCGTCACTGAGATTGGTCTGACCGATTTGTGCAAGATGGCGGAAGCAGATGACATTCACAAGTACACTCTTCTCAACCTCACGGCAAAGGACGTCATCTGCTCCTGTCTGTCTCAAAATCAGTTCAGGAATACCATGCATCTCGATCATGCGAAGCTTATCTAGGACCATCTCTCTGAGGTCTATGAAGGTCATCGAGCCTGTCATGATCCTTGGTTTGAGGACTTCAAGGAATCTCTCAAAGCGATGACATTAGAACCAGAATCATCATCTTCTGCATCATGCCTTATGGCAAAAGATGCTAAGGTAACTGAATGCTACCTATCCGAGTCTAGTGATGATGAATCTGGTGATGAATTTGGACCCAGCTATGTCAAACTTGCTTCCCTTGCCACTAAACAACAAAGAGCTTTGGAAAAATATCAATACATGCTAAATAAGAGCGATGATATGTTGGGTGAAGAAATGGATCAGTCAAAAGCTTTGGCTGAAAGTCTTCAGAGACTTCATACTAAGTATGACACCCTTCAAGATCATCATAACACTCTCTTATCTGATCATGAGAAGCTTTCTTATGAATTTCTTCAAAGAAAGCAAGACCTTGAGAAGCTAAGAGTGAGTTATGAAGATCTTCAGAAGGAGCGCGATTCATTACTTGCTCAACAAATCAGCGCTTCTCAGGAAGAATTTGTTCCTCCTTGTTTGAAATGCATTGAACGTGAATCTGCTAATTCTTCACCTGAATGTTCAAATGCTTCTAATGCTACAAATTCTTCACCTGCCTCTGCTATCACTAATTCCTCATCTGAGGACACTGCTAGTATCACCGACGATGCAGGGATGAAGGAATTGTACATGATAGGCATGTACAAAAGCCTCAAAGGGCATCAGACTCTTTGTGATGTGCTTAAAAAGCAGATCCTCAACAGGAACCCTAGGAAAGAGGGTATTGCCTTTGAGAGGAAACTCAATGCTGATGGTACATATTGGAAGCCTGAGCAGTGCCCCAAAACCTCATGGGTTGCTGCAAAGGGACCTCCAGTTGATCCATCTAACTTATCTAGATTTGCATGTGAATCTCCTCGTTCTGATGATGAGTCATTTGACTCCAACTATAAACTGTTCAAAAATCAGAATGGTGAAGTATTTGCTAGATATGGTGGCACTAACTGCAGGAACGGTTCCCCTATGAAGAAAATCTGGGTTCCCAAAAGGTGCCTTGAAAGTCTTCAAGTGAATGTCCTCAGGACACCACGTGTGAAGAATAGGAACCCCAGATCAAATTCTTCATATGGACCAAATTCCTCAAAAGGATCAAAGTCCTCACATGAATATCATCGTGCTAACAACTCTATTTCACAGGGAAGAGCTAAGGGCTATGAATATGAGCATTATTCTTCTAATCATCATGTTCATAAGTCCTTGAAGAATTTCTCTGCTTATTCATATGCTTATCCTAACTCCTCTTATGTGAAACGAAATGGACTAGCTTCTATGCCACCTTTCTCGTATGGAGCTCGCAGAGTGATGAACTCTTTGCCACCCCTTCAGATGTGGGTGGTGAAGAAAAAGAACTAATCTCTTCTACAGGGTCAGGTCTCCAAACGTACATAATCGTCTGAAGAATTTGCTGGAGACCTGAGTGTGCCTGATAGGACGCAGGCTAACCATGAAGAAATGAACTTTCATTTCTCACGTCCTCATACTGCTTTATCTATTCTATTGCTTGATGAAACTGATCTGATGAATTGATGTCATATTCTTCACTTATGAAGTATATGAGTTCGTAAGCTGCACTAATTCATCTGCAGGATGATCAACCCAAATCCACTGAGTGGGTCCTCGATAGTGGATGTACAAATCACATGACTAGTGACAAGAATCTATTGATGGATGCTCCATTATCTCCGTCGCATTTGAAGCATATCATCTTTGCTGACAAAGGCAAAAGTCAGGTATTGGGTCTAGGTAAGGTTGCGATCACAAAGGATCGACACGTGGACAAAGTTATGCTTGTCGAGTCCTTAGGATACAACCTCATGTCTGTCTCAATGCTTTGCAATCTTGATATGGTTGTTGTCCTTGGCAAGTACCGTTGTGTTGTGGTTATGGAAGCTGACAATTCCAAAGTCTTCGAAGGCTTTAGGAGAGGAGACCTGTATATTGTTGATTTCTCTACAGGACCACAACCAGCCGTGTGCCTACTTGCAAAAGCTTCATAAGGCTGGCTCTGGCATCGACGACTTGGTCATGCAGGCATGAGGAATTTGCACATGCTTGCAAAGAAGAAGCATGTCATTGGCATCGAGAATGTCAAATTCCTCAAGGATCACTTATGCGGAGCCTATGAAGCTGGGAAAATGAAAAAGGCTAAGCATCCAGCGAAGACTATCGTGACCACCACTCGTCCATTTGAATTGCTTCACATGGATCTCTTCGGTCCTAACCATTATTCTGCAGTCTCAAATGAGGCATCTCAATATGGCTTTGTTATTGTTGATGATTACTCTCGATAAACATGGGTACACATTGTTACTTACAAACATGAAGTGCAGGAAGTCTTCAAATGATTTTCCTCGAGGGCTTCAACCAACTTTGGTGTGAAGATCAAGCACATCATAAGTGACAATGGAACTGAGTTCAAGAATTCTGGTCTTGATGACTATCTTGATGAACTTGGTATTACTCATGAGTTATCTGCTCCTTATACTCCTCAGCAGAACGGCGTCGTGGAGCGCAAGAACATGACTCTTGCTGAGATGGCTCGCACTATGCTTGATGAATACAAAACGCCTCACGTTTCTAGATTGAGGCAATTGATACTACGTTCCACATCATCAATAGAGTATATCTTCACAAATTCTTCAAGAAGACTGCCAATGAACTCCGCACTGATAAGAAACCCAATGTAAGTTATTTCAAAGTCTTCGGTGCTAAATGTTGGATTAGAGATCCTCATCACACATGAAGGTTTTATGCTTGGTTACGGAAAGGACTCGCACACCTACAGAGTCTTCAACAACGTTCTTCACAAGGTTGTTGAAACTGCAGATGTGCGATTCGATGAAACTAATGGCTCGCAAAGAGAGCACCTACCTACTGTGATAGATGAACCAGCACCTGAGGAAACTATCAAGTTCAAGGCTACTGAGGATGTCATTCCTACTGAAGAATCTGCTGAAGAATTCATTCTAGAACATGAAGAACATCGAGCTAATGCACCTGAAGAAAATACTGAAGAAAATGGTGCTGAAGAAAATGCTGATCAAATTCATCAACGACAACCAGCTCATCCTCGCATTGCAAAATAAGTTCAAGTTGAAAAGATCATCAATGACATTAAAGTGCCAGGTCCTCTCACACGCTCAAAAGCTTCACATTTATCTAACTTTTTGGTCACTATGCTTTTGTCTCTATCACAGAGCCCACTAAGGTAGATGCATTTCTGGAGCCTGAGTGGATTCAAGCCATGCAAGAAGAATTACATCAGTTCGAGCTCAACAACGTCTGGGAACTGGTCAAACGTCCAGATCCTCGCAAGCACAATATCATTGGCACAAAGTGGATCTATCGCAACAAGCAAGACGAAAATGGCCTTGTGGTAAGGAATAAGGCACGGGTTGTAGCTGAAGGCTACACAGAGGTTGAAGGAATTGATTGCGATGAAACTTTTGCACCTGTTGCTAGACTTGAGGCTATTCGCATATTACTTGCTTATGCTAACCATCATGATATCACTTTATATCAAATGGATGTGAAAAGTGCATTCCTTAATGGTAAGCTTGAGGAAGAAGTATATGTTGCTCAACCCCCAGGTTTTGAAGATCCAAAGAATCCTGACAAAGTCTTCAGACTCAATAAGGCCCTCTATGGCCTCAAGCAGGCCCCACGGGCGTGGTATGATACTTTGAAGGAATTCCTTATGAAGAAAGGCTTCAAACCCGATTCACTCGACCCTTCTCTTTTCACTAAATCTTATGATGGTGAATTGTTTGTGTGCCAAATATATGTTGATGATATTATCTTTGGCTGTACTGACCAACGTTATAGTGATGAATTTGCCTATATGATGAGTGAAGAATATCAAATGTCTATTATGGGAGAATTGAAATTCTTCTTAGGTCTTCAAGTTCGTCAACAACGCAATGGCATATTCATATCTCAGGAGAAATACCTCAAGGATGTACTGAGGAAATTCGGCATGCAAGATTGCAAAGGCGTCAAAATTCCTATGCCCACAAATGGCCATCTGTGCACTATTGAAAATGGTATTGACTTCGATCATAAGGTATACCGCTCCATGATTGGTTCTTTATTGTACTTATGTGCATCTAGGCCAGATATAATGTTTAGTGTTTGCATGTGTGCCCGATTTCAAGCTACACTGAAGGAATCACACCATAAGGCTGTGAAGCATATTCTTTGATATCTAGCTCACACACCAACACTTGGATTATGGTACCCCAAGGGCTCGGCTTTTGATCTCATCGGATATTCTGACTCTGAGTATGCTGGTGATCGTGTGGACCACAAGTCAACATTTGGTACATGTCATTTCCTCGGACGATCTTTGGTCTATTGGTCCTCGAAGAAACAGAACTGCGTATCACTATCTACTGCTGAAGCTGAGTACATTGCCGCTGGTTCTTGCTGTGCTCAATTGCTATGGATGAAGCAAACTCTCGAGGACTACGACGTCAACATGAAGAATGTTCCTCTCTTCTGTGACAATGAGAGTGCCATCAAGATTGCTCACAACCCAGTTCAGCACTCGAAGACAAAGCACATTCAGATTCGTCATCATTTTCTTCGTGATCATGTGTTGAAGGGCGACATTTCTATTGAGCATGTGAAGACTGAAGAACAGCTAGCCGATATCTTCACAAAACCCTTGGATGAGAAGAGATTTAGGAGTGATCTTTGGTTCAGCAGTAGCAACACTAGCAGGAGCAGGGGGCTCTACGCCGCCTCCGGCTCAGGTTTTGTCCGATTTGTTCTACGCTTTGGCAACATTGCTCGTGCTAGAGGTGGACGCGGCAAACCGGGATCATCACAACGCGAAGATTGCAAAGGTGAAGGATCAGATAACTCAGGCTAAAGCGGACCTGGCAGCGGAGAACACCAGGATGGCTCAGAGCGGGCCGAGTTAGAGGCTCAGGCTTACTGGCTTATGCTGGATTAGAGTGCGTCAGATGATGTCATCAGGAGAAGATACCGGTCGCACCTTCCGCCGTTTTTCGAGGCAAGAAATCTCTTTAACACGCCAGGAGCAGGCACCAGCAACCAACCAGTGGTAAACCGGGCGGAGGCACCTGGGACCGGGGCACCGGTTCAGCCACGCGCGATGGATCCGCCGCCTCAGCCTCGTCAGAAGGATGTCCCATCACGAGACATCTCAACTGCTCCGGGTCATTATTCTAACCCGTTGGATAACATCGTTGCTGCTGCTTCTCGATTGGCGGCTCTCTTGATTGATGGCGAGTCCCTAGTAGCGGTTGAGATGCGACGGGCTAGCGAGCTCCTTCAGACGGCCTTGACTCAGTAGCAGACTTATTCATATAGCCGCGAAAGGATTCATTCTACTCCCCGCCCGAGCCGGAGCTACAACAGGCATATCAATGAACCGGCCGTATCAAGCAGTGCGCGAAATCGTAATCCGCCCCATGGCCATAACCCGGTGGGTGGTGGTGGCAATGCTCAGGATGTAGTGGATCACGCTAGGGCACGTCGAGAAGCTGAGTTATCGGCACAACATGAAGCTCCGGTTCGTCAACTTACTCCGATTCGTCAGTTCACTCCGGTTCGTCCAACAACACCGGTGGAGCCAGGGGTTACCACCAGTTCTTTGGGAATACCATGTCTTGTCCCAGCATTGCGCAACGTACGGCTACCCAAGGATTTCAAAGGCCCGCGCAAGGTGCCGAATTACACCGCCAATTTATCCCTGAGTCATGGGTGGAAAGCTATGAGATGGCAATGGAGATGCTGGTTGTGGACGAGGCGGCGTGTGCCAAATACTTTACCATGATGTTGGAGGGAACAACTCGCACATGGTTGAAAAACCTATCGGCCAACTCCATTGGGTCGTGGGCCGAGTTAAGAGTCCGATTCATCCAGAATTTCAAGGATACGTGCAAGCAGCCCATGTCAATCATGGATTTAGCTGCCTGTGTCCAGGAGGAAGGAGAATCAACAGCCCACTGGGTGCATCGAGTTTCGGAGATTTTGCATTCATCAGACCACATCAACGCTGACACAACCATTTTAACATTGGAAGGCAATTGCCGGTTTGCACCTTTGAAGCTGAAGTTGGGACAGCTCAAACGCCATTGTAATGACATGGGAACACTTATGGCGGCTCTAGTGAAGTACGCCGATTCCGATAGTACCAAGGACCCCGAATCTGATGATGACAAGACATGGAAGGGAAAGAAGAGCGGCAACACCAAAGGGCAGCATCATAACCCGGCAGGTCATGGGAACAACGGTAAACGCAAGGCGGATAATCGGTTGGACTTTGTGGCTAACACCAACACCCAGGATAACGGTCAGCGGCATAAAGGTAAACCACCCCAGCAGGGTGGAGGGTCAGGCCCCAATTTAGAGCGCCTGTTAAATCAGCCTTGCCCAAAGCACGGATCAAAGGAGAGGCCAGCTATGCATCTTTGGAAGGATTGCTTCATTATGCGGGAGTTCAAAAATTCAAATATCTTTCAATATGACAACGGACCGCCCGACGGTTCAGGAGGCGGTTTCCACGGGCCTGGTTATGGAGGTGGCAGCTCCGGTTCAGGATTCCAAGGAAACCAAACCGGACATGGCAATCAGAGCAGCCAGGGCAACCAGAGAGGTTACAACCATCAGGGGAATCAACAACAGCAGCAATCGGGATACCAGAGCAATCCGAAGCAGTTGAATAGTGGGCAGTACCATGTCTTCACCACTTGCTTATGTAAGCGCGATCAGAAGCTTCATAAAAGGGTCGTGAACTCTGTTGAACCGGCGGTACCTCGTTATTTGCACTGGCCTGACCAGCCCATCTTGTGGAGTCGAGAGGATCATCCACCCCGAGTTGACAATCCGGGTCATCTGGCCTTGGTGGTGGCACCTCAGGTTGGGGGGTATAAGTTTACCAAGGTGTTTATGGATGGAGGAAGAAGTATCAATATCCTTTACTATGAAACCTTTCGTCGCATGGGGTTGACAGATAAGAATCTTAAACCGTCGAACACCGTGTTTCATGGTGTGGTGCCTGGTAAATCGGCATACCCAGTTGGCAAGATAGCTCTGGAAGTCGCTTTTGGAGATGATCATGATTCAAGATCAGAGGTATTGACTTTTGAAGTGGTGAAAATCAAGGGTCTGTATCATGCCCTGTTCGGACGCCCGGCTTATGCTAAGTTCATGGCAAGGCCCTGTTATGTTTATCTGCAGCTTAAGATGCCGGGTCATAAGGGGACCATCACAGTGCATGGGAGCCAGAAGATTGCTTTGGAATGTGAAGAAGGTGATCCGTCTTATGCTGAGTCGGTTTGTGCCACAGAGGAGCTAAATTTTTATAAGGACAATGTTGATCCGGCAGATATGACTTCTCTGAAAAAGCCAACTACCGAGCATGATCCGACGCTGAAATTTAAATCGGCTGAGGATACTAGGCTGGTTGACTTTGTTCCTGGCAATTCAACCGTAGTTCAGCATCAATGCTAACTTGGATCCGAAATAGGAAAGCACGCTCATCGAGTTCATCCATGAGAATCGGGATATCTTTGCATGGAAGCCTTGTGACATGCCAGGTGTACCAAGGGAACTCGCTGAGCACGCTCTTAATATTGATCCTAAGTTTATACCGGTCAGGCAGTTTCTCCGCCGCTTCAACAAAGAGAGGCGTAAAGCTATTGGTGAGGAGGTAGCCCGGCTCTTGGCAGCAGGGTTTATTGTGGAGGTCTTTCACCCTGTGTGGCTAGCTAAACCAGTGTTAGTACTTAAGAAAAACGGTACTTGGCGTATGTGTGTGGATTACACAGACTTAAACAAGGCCTGTCCAGCTGACCCCTTTGCTCTCCCTCGTATCGATCAAATTTTTGATGCTACGGCAGGTTGTGACCGTTTGAGTTTTTTGGATGCTTATTCTGGTTATCATCAGATCAAAATGGAAGTTAAGGACCAAGAGAAGACAACTTTCATAACTCCCTTTGGAGCCTTCTGCTATGTATCTATGCCTTTGGGGCTCAAAAGTGCCCAGGCGACTTATCAGCGTTGCGTCTAGAATTGCTTGCATAAACAGATTGGGCGCAATGTTCATGCATATGTGGATGATATTGTGGTGAAATCTAGAAAGGAGGAAACATTGATAGGAGACTTGAAGGAAACTTTTGATAACCTCCGAGTTTATAAGATGATGCTTAATCCAGCCAAATGTGTCTTTAGTGTGCCAGCAGGCAAGCTCTTGGGTTTTCTGGTGTCTAACAGGGGCATTGAAGCTAATCCAGAGAAGATCACAGCTATCACATCCCTGGCTAAACCGGCGTGTATCAACGATGTCCAGCATTTGGCGGGCCGGCTTGCAGCCTTAAGCTGGTTTATCAGTCGCCTTGGGGAGAAGGCTATCCCTTTGTATCAGATGCTAAAGAAGATAGATGACTTCGTCTGGAGTGATGCTACCGATAAAGCATTTGAGGACTTAAAGAGATAGTTAGCCAAGCCACCTGTACTTGCGGCTCCGGTTGATAAAGAGCCCTTACTGTTATATGTGGCTGCTAATGCCTGAGCTGTTAGTGTGGCAATTATGGTAGAGCGCAAGGAGGCCGGCAAAGAGTATCTGGTTCAACGGCCGGTTTATTATATCAACGAGGTGCTTATTGAGTCCAAACAGAGATACCCACATTGGCAGAAACTGGTGTATGGGGTTTTCATGGCAAGCCAGAAGCTCAAGCATTATTTTCAGGGTCATCCTATCACAGTGGTCAGTTCAGCCCCCTTGGGAGATATCATCCAAAACAGAGAAGCAACTGGCCGAATTGCTAAATGGGCTATTGAGCTTGGACCTCACGGGTTAAAGTATTCGCCTCGCACAACAATCAAATCCCAAGCAGTTGTGGACTTCATCAATGATTGGACAGAGTTGCAAGCACTAGAGGAAAAGCCAGACAACACTTATTGGACTATTCATTTTGATGGGTCCAGACAATTGGAGGGCTCGGGGGCTGGAGTCATATTAACTTCCCCACGAGGTGATAAGTTTTGTTATGTTCTCCGTTTAATGTTCCCTTGTACTAGCAATTCAGCTGAGTATGAGGCCTTGCTCCATGGTCTTCGGATGGCTAAGGAAATTAATTTAAGCCAGGCTAAGTGCTTTGGTGACTCGGACCTGGTGGCTCAACAGGTATCTGGCACTTGGGATTCCAAGGATCAACTCATGGCGGCATATAGACGAGAGGTGGATATAGTGGCTGGTCATTTCAAGGGTTGTCATGTTGACCATATAAACCGACGAAAGAATGAAGCGGTGGATGCTTTGAGTCGCTTAGGCTCTCAACATAAACCGGTGCCACCCAATACCTTTCTAGATGTGCTGCATAATCCGTCAGTCAAGACACCTACGAAGGAGGATTTGGCTGTGCCTGACTCGGAGGCTCAATTGGTGGCAGCTCTTCATGTTATTCCGGATTGGATGGTCCCATACCTGGCATACATGAATCGGGGCGAGTTACCAGACGATGAAACCTTGGCCTGGCAGATAATCCGGCGATCCAAGTCTATAACCATTGTCAATGGGGAGCTACATCATTGCAGCATCACAGGAGCGTTTCAGCGTTGTGTGTCTCCTCAAGAAGGTTGTGAGATTTTGTGTGAGATCCACGAAGGAGATTGTGGTCACCACCGGTTCAAAATCCTTGGTGGCTAAGGCCTTTCGTCACGGCTTCTATTGGTTGACGACTCATGCTGATGCTCAGAATTTGGTAAAGAGGTGTGACGGTTGTCAGAAGTTTGCACGCCGCGCTCATGTTCCGGCTCAAGAATTACGAATGATTCCAATCACTTGGCCGTTTGCAACCTGGGGGCTAGATATGGTTGGACCTTTTAAGAGGTCCAAGGACAATAAGACCCACCTGCTGGTGGCGGTTGATAAGTTTACCAAGTGGGTAGAGGCAGAGCCAGTCAATAAGTGTGATGCAGCCACGGCGGTTCAATTCATCAAAAAGGTGATATTCTGTTTTGGTTTTTCACACAACATTATAAGTGACAATGATACTAATCTGTCCAAGGGTGCTATGGAAGAATTTTGTCAATGTGAGCACATCCGGCTTGACGTGTCATCAGTGGCTCACCCCAATCTAATGGTCAAGCAGCCAATCAAGAAATTTTGAGAGGTATCAAACCCCGGCTTATGGTTCCATTAAAGCAGACGCCGGGTTGTTGGGTGGAGGAGTTACCTTCCATGTTATGGAGTATCAACACCACACCGAACAGATCTACGGGTTACATGCCTTTCTTCATGGTTTACGGAGCAGAGGCAGTTCTCCCTAGTGACATCCGTCATGACTTGCCCTGTGTGGCGGCTTATGTTGAAGCTAATAATGAGAAAGCACGTTAGGACTCACTAGACCTGTTAGATGAGGAGCGTGATCTTGCGGCGGCACGTTCGGCGATTTATCAACAAGATCGGCGACGTTATCACAGCCGCCGAGTTAAAACCAGAACTTTTCAAGAAGGCGATCTGGTGCTCCGGCTCATCTAGGATCAAACTAATATGCACAAGTTGTCCCCACCTTGGGAAGGGCCTTTTGTGGTCAGCAAAAATTTGCACAATGGATCATACTACCTTATCGATATTCGAGAGCACAAAGACTCACGTAAATCAAAGGAGGAGACCCAACGACCATGGAATATAGCTCATCTTCGGCCTTACTATACTTGAGCCATAGGCTCTTTTTATGTACATAATTATGACAATGTATATATTATGATCAATATAATAAACCGGAGCCTCAGCTAAAGCGAGGTCTCTGTTGTTTTTACATCATGTGTGTTTACATGGGGGCTTCTATTCATAAAGCGGAGTTCTGCTAATCCGGCTTATAAAGCCACACATATAAAAGGAAATCACTAGGGGGCTTGGTCATCTCCGCACCATAGCTACACCTCTTGATAGGCTTAAGGCCAAAAGAAAATTATGTGGGGCCAAAGAGAGTGTTGCACCAACTGATAGAGGCGAGGGTGTCCCGATCTTTTGATGAGATGATAACTATCGATTTGGTGGAGACGACTTTGACGATTTGACTAGAAACGTGCACGACGTTGCGCCTTAGCAATCGCTAAACCAATCTCCCGAGGTTATTGACGATGCTGGAAGCACGATCAGCCTGACCACGAAGGTCTATTCCTGCACGCAATCGAAGAACAAGCAAGAATATGATAATGCAATTTGAATATTGCGAATATAGATGAAGTATTGATAAAGGTGGGGATCCGAAAGCGGTCTTGGTCTGGTCGTTGGACACAACCGATGTACACGAAGTTGTAATGGCTAACTTTTAACTAAACAAATCTCAAAGAAAAAGCTACTAGATGGATCTACTTATATAGAAGCAAGGGGTGGAGGCCAAGGAGGTGGAAAGACGTCCCAAGGCAGCCTAAAACTAACCCTAGGTCATACAAGGCTCATGGGCCCAAGCGGAGGTGGTGTAACACCTTTGGACTTGTTGTTTGACTCAGATTCTGCTGTAGCGTCAGATTGTTTCATCTATATCGCAATGCTCCAGACGAATTTGAAGGTGATTCCAATTGGGTTGGAAAGAGCACGGAATCTACTTTCCAACAAAAAAAGAATCACCCAATTTGGAGTCCGTATGAAAAAGTTGTTGACGTTTTGAGTCAGGTATGTTTGTGTAGTCCGAATCTGAATCCAGAACGCGAGAGACTTGGACTCTATCTTCTCTTGGCCCAAAAGTGACGTGAGAGGACTTTTTGAACAGAATCTAAACTTCTCCTTTTCCATTATCTTCATATTCAGATTGTACAAATGTCCCATACACCTACAATTAGACAAAACACAAAAGTGTGTGAAGTATTTTTGTCCTGGATAACGTAAATAGATTATTGAATAGTTTGCACTAGAAATCACCTGACAAATATGCATGTATGCAATATTTTTGGTCGTATCCAAGGTAGTCATGTCCTCATCATCCTCCCCTTCTTGAAAACAAAGCCGTCCTCGGCGTTGCTTAATCTGAAATGTGACAAACAAAAGAGACAAGGTGTACATGTTGTATATGTATATGTCATCCATTTTTACTTCCTTGATTTTTGCACATATGACACATGTATACACGAGTAACTTTCATAGTTCATAAAATCTAAAGTCAAAAAATTATCACAAGAAGTAGAAGGCATGAAAATATTGCAACTCAGTTTGCACATATAAGTGAAGCTCTTATTCATTTCAAAAGATTGACAATGTTCATCATTAAACCATCCCAACATTGGTGAATAAACCTTACTTGCATCAAATTTACATGCTACAACATGCTTAAATAAGCAAACATGCAATAAGTCATTGGACATATGCCAGGACCCTGATTCCAAGTCACATCGATCTAGCCGGTAACACCTCATATCACTTTGCGGCCTCACACACGGTATTCCCACGGGTGTTGCCTTACCATGGCCCGGGACCGTTTGTGCCTTTTGGCTCACATATATGATAGTGTCGCTAGCATCCATATGACAGAGAACCCGGGCCGACATGACTAGTCATGAACCCAAAGTGGCACTAACTTGTGGGGACAGGCATACATGAATCAACATCGAGCATGTCGGTCAGCAGCGTGCGAATCCGGGCTGTAGCACTGGGCTAACAGGACTCCAGTGAACCAGGTTGTAGCAGGCTAGGCAGGACTCCGGATGTCACCGCGTGACATTTCCCCGAAGGGACAGACACAGGAACAAAGTGAATCACATGCCGGCCAGTCAAGTGTTTCGGAGCAGTAGTGTTGGGCTAGCAGGACTCCGGTAAACCGGGCTGTAGCAGACTACCAAGGCTCAGTGGAAGCACCAGACTACATTTCCCCATAAGACAGGCTACCAAGGATAAACAACTAGGTTGTCGGATCCCACACATACCAAGCATTTCAATCATACACACAATATGCTCGATATGTGCAAATACAACATGGCATTACAACAAGACTCTACGACTCAGAGTATTTATTCATTAGGCTCCGAGGAGCCAAGTATTACAAACATGGGTCTCATGACCCAACATACAAAGCATACAAGCAACAAGCACATGCAGAAGCTTAACATGTCTAGGTACAAACATCTACAAATGAAAAAGGCTGAGAAGCCTAACTATCTACCAGATCCTGCCGAGGGCACATGATCGTAGCTGAGGTATCAAGCTAAATGTCGAAGTCCACACAGAACTACTAGCGAGACTGACGTCTCTCTGCAAAACATAAAATAGGCAAACGTGAGTACAAATGTACCCAGCAAGACTTACATCAGAACTAGCTACATATGCATCAGTATCAACAAAGGGGGTGGTGGAGTTTGACTGCAGCAAGCCAGCTTTGACTCAGTGGCTATCCTAAACTATGATTGCAAGTAACTCTTTGAGGTGGCGCACACGAGTCCACATATTCACCATATCAATACACCACTATGGATCTGCTCTCGTCTCCCTATGAGAAGGCCATCCATAGCACTCACACTTATCTTGCGAGTTTTAGAGTATCCACTTTCACTTGTCTATGAATAGTTATAGGCAACCCAGAAGTCCTTTACCGCGGACAAGGCTATTCGAATAGATCATTTATAACCCTGTAGGGGTGTACTTCTTCACACATGTTTCCACCACTTAGCGTCTGCACACGACATGTGGTCGACAGACTTCAAGTGAAAGCCAAGGTGGGTGTAGATCACGACCTGACTAACCACACAAGTCTCTAATCCAGGTTCATTGCCTATTCGGGTTCCATCCGCTAGGAGATTCGGCCGGAGTTTCGCTCACAGCCCCAAACGATGTGTGCAGGGTTCCTGAGACACCAAACGGGCGCCCGGTACACCGTGCCACGGTGTATCTACCGCATCATAGCCCACCCCTAGGGTCAGCGCTATGCACGACCTCCAACACATATCCTACAAACACCAGAAACTAGTTGCAACTCCTGGACAGAGGGCAGGGGCGGTTAATAAGTCGAGAAGGGTCATATTTCAGGGCCCAACGTGTGGTAGTAGCTGTTCATGGATCGCAAACACAAAACTCAGTTCCTGAGGACGGTTTCAATGAGACGACCACCATGTACTCCTACATGGCCTCTCACCGCTACCTTTACCAAATCATGTTCACACACTTAGCTCACACACCGTAGCACATGTTCATCACCATTCCAATTCATCCCCGATGAATCAGACCTGACTCAACTCTAAGCAGTGGCAGGCATGAAAAACAAGCATGAATGAGTAGGCACATCAAGGCTCAAACAACTCCTACTCATGCTAGTGGGTTTCATCTATTTACAGTGGCAATGACAGGTCATGCAGAGGAAAGGGGTTCAACTACCGCAGCATGTAATAGTTGAATCGTTGTTGTCCTAATGCAGTAAAAGAGAGCAGGAGCGAGAGAGTGGGATTGTATCGGAATGAACAAGGGGGTTTTGCTTGCCTGGCACTTCTGAAGATAGTATAGCTCTTCATCGGTGTCATCGAACTCATTGTCTGAATACGTCTATCGAGAGGGGACAACCACCGACAATAGAGAGGAAACACAATCAATGCAATGCACAATATGATGCATGATCATGACATGGCAATATGAGTGTGTTGGGCTAATGCAACTACAACCAGAAGGTTTTGAGCTTATTTGAACCAAAGATTCAAATACAAACTCAAGTTGTGGGTTCATATAAGTGCATTAACATGTTTGACCTAAACAGCAAGGTTAAGTTGCTCTAACATGCATGAAACCAGTACAGATGGATAGCTTGGATTTTTTTGATCATTTTTCATATATAACTTATTTCATTCTGAGTTACAGATTAATTTCTATGGATTTGAGAAGTTTTGGCTATTTTTTGGAATTTCCTGAATAAGAATAAATCCAGAAAAAGGTTAACTGTGTCAGCATGACGTCGGGGTGACATCAGCAGGTCAAAGGCGCCAGCCCAGGTCAAACCTGCCGGTTGGGACCCACATGTCGGTGTAACAACTAACTAACATAGTTAGTTAGTGTTAGGTTAGCACTAACCTAGGTTAATTAGGGCCTGGGCCCACTGGTCAGTGTCTAAACTAACTATCAGGGTTAATTAGCACTAATCTAAATCTAACTAAAGATTAATAAGGATGGGCCCGCACGTCAGTGACCCTGGGGGGTCAAACCCAGGTCAAACGAGTCAACCTCACCGGACTTGGTCCATGGCTCGTCGCCGGCGACGCCAGAGACGGCGGAGGTGCTTAGAATCGCAACTCAGGCGACCAAATGAGCGGCGGAGAGGCTCTATGCGGAGCTGGCAATCACGCGCATCTAACGGGGCAAGCGGAAGCAGCCGGGGTGGACCGAGCTCGTCGGAAGCGAGCTCGCGGCAGCGGCGGGAGTTCGGCCAACGGCGGTTTGCGCATTGCAGGGCATGTCCGGAGTCATGGATGGCCATGATCCACTCGCGATAGTGCAGCGAGTGCAGCGGTGGGCTCGGACGCGTGCTTGCATGGCCGTAGTCACGGTGGCGACATGAACGACGACGAGGAGCTGTTGGCTCCAACGGCCACGGTGGTTGGAAGGTGCGGACGAGCACGGGGAGAGAGGGGAAAAGGGCAGGGGCTGACGGTGAATCCAGTAGAGGCAAAGGCGAGGCCGGGAAGGGGCTGGAGCTCGCGAATCCCCGGTGAGTTCACCGGCGGTCAGAGGTTGAAGATGAGGTCGGGGACGATGTTGCAGGGCTTCCGGTGGGGCGTGGCTCGGTGGGGAGGAATATGGGGTCGAGGTGGAGCTTCTGAGCGCTTCGGCGAGGCGAGGCAGTGGTTGTGGCCACGACAACAGTGAGCGGCGGCGACGACGACTCTCGGGTGATGCGAGGGAGGAAGCCAAAGGAGGGAGAGAGGCACGGGGAGGGAGAGAGAGCGGTTGGGGGCTGCGTGGCGTCACCCGAAGAGGCCAGGGCGAAGCGGCAAGCAGGAGGTGGCCGGGCGTGCGCTGGCGTGCGTCGGCCACGCGCTCGTCCTCCTGGCAGAGGAGGAAGACGACAGGGGAGGAGGCGGTGGTGGGTTGGGCCGGCCAGTTGCAGTGCTGGGCCGGTTAGTGGGCTGCACTGGTGTGGCCAGGTAAGATTCTCTCTCTCTTTTATTTCTGTTTTCTATTTGTTTGCCTCTGTTTTGATTTAGTTTAAAATACCAAATCAATTTCATAAATCCTGAAAATATTCCTGAGCACTTTCTGAAATATTTCAGTGGCCCACAAATAGTTCCAACATTATTTGAGCATTTAAATTAGTTATAGTGTTTAAATGCTCAAAGTCAAATACAATATGATTTAATTCAAAAATCCAGGAATGACCTAGAAATATGTTCATCATTTTTTGCAGAGGTTTTCATCTTTATCAGAAATCATGAACATTTTCGAAGGGCATTTTGGGTTCATTGAAAATGATTTAAGTTTGAACCTAGTGTTTTTAGATAGGTGCTAGGGTTTGATCAATCCCCATTTCAAATTCAAAAGAATTTAAACATGATGCAACACATGGAAGCTAGCCTAGGTCAGACCAGAACTAGGGATGTGACAACATAGAATCATCACCAAGATTAGAGGTCATATCAAAATGATTAAACATTGGTTCTTTTGCAGCAACAGTTAATTCAATGGGTGCACTCAAACTTGTTCGTATTTCAGTTATTTGATCACATGACGCATTCATGACAGTAACAAGAATCTCTAAAATAGGTGGTGTTCTCAAATCAACAGGTAACTCAACACATGATGCATTCAAGTTAACTAGGCATGCATCATTCTCATGTGAAGTTATATCATCAATACCTTTATTGTTACCTTGTGGCAAAGACGTAGCTGATGTAGGTACGGACGTTGACAATGTACCATACTCTTGAGATGATGTCACACTCACAATCCGAAGTGGGGCTGCTCTAGTAGGTGCAACAGTGGAGGAACCAACCGGCGATGGTGAGCATGAACTAGAATAGTAGTTGTTGTTGTCACCCAATGCATCCTCCTGTATCTATCTCTCAAAGGTACAAGCACGAACATACATACCAGTAATGCAACAAGGAATATACTGAAATCTTGCCTGAATATCATGGTTCAAACCACCAAGAAATCTATTCATTGTATCATCCTCAGATTCTTCTATGTCACAATGATGCATATAAGATTTGAACTCTTGGTAGTAAGCATGAACAATGTTGTTGCCTTTTTTAAATTGTTCAAATTTGCGAAGCAATTCACGGCGATAGTAAGGAGGGAAAAATTGTTGTCTCAATACATATTTCAAATCTTTCCAAGTTGTGGTTTGGTTATCAATGTTTTTCTTACAATGTACACTCCACCAAATAGAAGCAAAACCAGTAAATGCTCTTGTGGCAGCTCGTACTTGCTCAAGATCAGAAAAGTCATGGTGACTAACAACTTGTTCTACTTCAAGCTCCCAAGCTATATAAATAGCAGGATTAAATCCACCCTCAAATGACGGTAAAAAGATAACCTGACGATGTGCTTGTGTGTGTTGTCCCAACTCTCGTGATGGTGAAGATGTATCCGTCGTCCAAGAACTTCTATCTTCGGAACCTCTCATGATTAGTAGAAACAAGAAACAAAATTCGAGAATAATGTTCCTATGAACTACTAGGATGTGGTTGTAAAGTGCTCACAGTAAAGCAAATATCAATATCTTACAAGTTCTTACCATGCGGCAGGTGGTGACAGGCAACTAGCGGTGTCAAATAACTCCGAAGATTATGTAAAGAGATTGCCAGGGAAACGTACGTATACATGGTGTAGAAATATGTGGAGCTGGGTTGGCTATATATGGTAGCAAAAGATTAGCAATAATCAAGTCAGAGATGCAATGTTGAATAAACGTTCAACGACGGTACTGTGCTGGTCCTAGGCTAGACCGGACTAGAGACGCGAGCCTAGAACACTAATGAGGTCATAGTGTAGCACAACTAGCATCAATGAAGGATACTAAGTAGCTCTGGACAGCAAGATATAAGTGTAGATCACAACGGCAGTAAAGATAATGATGAAAAACAACTGCCAAGCAGGATATACAACAACTCTCTCTCCAACTTTCCTCTTGAAAAGTTTGAGCCAATTCTCTGATAACTTTTTTCAAAGAATGCTACTAACTCAAGCTTTCCAATGCAAAAAAATCACTCAATTCCGAGTTGATATGAGGAGTCAAAAAATTCTAAAACAGGCTTGAAAAACTAGAATAAGCTGTGTTCGTGAACTTTAGAGGGAAAAAAGACCTATTTAGAAGCCGATTTTGAGGTGCCAAATATTGAACTAGTTTCTGCAACTATTTAGATGCGGCTCGTCGCTAGCTTTCTTTTGAGTACTCGTGGAGCCAAAACAGACTTCGTATGAGGAAGTTATGCCTATTTTACTGAACAGTGCACAAAATAGATTCCAATCGGAATTCAACTACGAGATTGAGTCTAGATAGATCCGAATTTTGTTTTTTCTTCTCTTTTTTTCCTCACACTTTTTTTTCTTTCTCTCCTTTTTTTCTTTGACTTTTTTTCTCTGACTTTTTTCTCTTGTTTTTCTCTCTCCCTCTTTCCAAAACAAACTAGATAAGATGCAGATTGGATCAAGCGAAGATGTGAACGATCTCAACTATGATTATGACAATGAACGGTCGGTAGCACGTGGTGGAAATTGATGGATGGGTGGTGGACAGCGGAAGGGATAACGATGCAGCGGCGGCGTGACAAATGTGAACAGAACTCGAAACTCTAAGCGAACTAGACACTAAGACCAACAACTCGACATGACGATGCAAACGATAATTCAACTATGCAAGCAATGAAACGAAAATTGCAAAGGCTCAGACTGGCTTGGACAAAGGATGAATAGATCTAACTTTTTTGGGTTCTTTTCTTGGACAATAGGTAAGAAAATAAATCTAATCTAGAAAAAACTGGAAATTCTCACCGAGCAACCTGAAAACTGATACCACTTGATAGAGGCGAAGGTGTCCCGATCTTTCGATGAGATGATAACTATCTATTTGGCGGAGATGACTTTGATGATCCGACTACAAACATGAACGATGTTGCGCCTTAGCAATCGCTAAACCAATCTCCCGAGGTTACTGACGATGCTGGAAGCACGATCAGCCTGACCACGAAGGTCTATTCCTGCACGCAATCGAAGAACGAGCAAGAATATGATAATGCAATCTGAATATTGCGAATATAGATGAAGTATTGATAAATGTGGGGATCCGAAAGCGGTCTTGGTCTGGTCGTTGGACACAAACGAAGTACACGAAGTTGCAATGGCTAACTTTTAACTAAACAAATCCCAAAGAAAAAGCTACTAGATGGATCTACTTATATAGGAGCAAGGGGTGGCGGCCAAGGAGGTGGAAGGACGTCCCAAGGCATCCTAAAACTAACCCTAGGTCGTACAAGGCTCATGGGCCCAAGCGGAGGTGGTGCAACACCTTTGGACTTGTTGTTTGACTCAGATTCTGCTGCAGCGTCAGATTGTTTCATCTATATCGCGATGCTCCGGAAGAATTTGAAGGTGATTCCAATTGGGTTGGAAAGAGCACGAAATCTACTTTCAACAAAAAAAGAATCACCCAATTTGGAGTCCGTATCAAAAAGTTGTTGACATTTTGAGTCAGGTATGTTTGTGTAGTCTGAATCTGAATCCAGAACGTGAGAGACTTGGACTCTATCTTCTCTTGGCCCAAAAGTGATGTGAGAGGACTTTTTGAACAGAACCTAAACTTCTCCTTTTCCCTTATCTTCATATGCGAATTGTATAAATGTCTCATACACCTACAATTAGACAAAACACAAAAGTGTGTGAAGTATTTTTGTTCTGTATAACGTAAATAGATTATTGAATAGTTTGCACTAGAAATCACCTGAAAAATATGCATGTATGCAATATTTTTGGTCGTATCCAAGGTAGTCATGTCCTCATCACCAGCACAACTCAAACATAGGCACCCACCGAGCATAGTTCAAATGTTGCTTGGGGGCTCTTTGCTTCTCAAAGAACAAAGAGTCTGCACCCTTGCAATAGGCTATCAAGCCAGGCTTGGATGCCAGGTGTATTCACCTAAAACCCTGGGTTATCCTGCCTCTTTAAGTAAGCCACTCCATCCAGGTAAACCTGGTATGACCCGTCGAACATTTGACAAGTCAATCTCATAGACCCTGAACTTGTCAAAGTTAAAACGATGATTGGTTAAAGATTGAGGTCCATCTTAAAAGGCTTTGAAAAATGGTCTAACTCAGTGGCCTGGCAGCCCATGAAAAGCCTCGATTTAGGGCCTGGCAGCCCATGAAAAGCCTTGCATATTCTTCTTGTGTTTTTTGCAAAGTTTTTTCTCTTTTGATAAGATTCATAAATATTTTCTGAAACCGGCGTTTGTTACAACCCGGCGTGGCTTGCAATGCTAAGTTGTCAGTACATGATCGGCTATAATCAGGCGTTTATTGCTTCGGTCTGGTTTTGACTACAAGTCACCAGTATTATATGGATAAAACTGGTGTTTATCATAACCCGGTACAATTTTATCGTAAACCAGCAAACCTGGAAGGAGTCATCAATACTCCAGATTGGTGTTATCACCCTTATTATAACAACCGTTGGTCAAACAACGAGGTAACATGCATTATCTACTTTATATCTGGTTGTTTTTAAAATAATAGCCTTGGCTCTACACCTAGGCTATATATTTGGGCATCATGACCCGTCCAGCGGTAAACCGCCATTACACTTTCAATCTCTTGTATGCATGAACAAGTTAAAATACAGCCACTGCGGATTATGCATATAATAGACCCCAAAAGCATGGCGAGTTATCAGTATCAAGCAAAATAAGTATGCTCGATGGCATAACAGACAAGTGTTTGAACTAGCCTATTACAAGGCGCTGTAATGCCCACACAGAATAGTTGTTTCCATAAAGAGTAGCAGGCTGTGACAGGCTAAACCGGCCTCCAGTTTAGGATTCATCGCCAGGACGACTTGAAGATTGAGGGTCATCTTGAGCCGGTGCATCCTCCTCCTCCCTACCCAGTGGCTGGAAATCAATGGTTGCCCAATCGATTCCAATTAAAGCTTGGAACACGGCTTCTTCACTTATAAGGTTGGAAGGATCAATGTTAGGGGCATAAGTATGCTTACGAATTGGCGGAACAAGATCTTCTACATCATGTGTTGGCGCAGGATATCTTTTCTGATCAGCATCGTAAACCGGCTGATAATGAGACAGATCTGTTTCTTCCGCCAATTTGCTCGCTATGGGTCGCATTTCCCTTGTCAGCCTTCGGAGATCATCATTGTTAAATTCTGAACTATCTTCCTCCACGCCGGGATAGCCTTTGCCAATATCTGACGATTCAAGATCAGGAATCCATGCCTTGGCCCGGATTAGCGCAGTCAGTGCGCCTGACCTTGCAGTTGATTCTTTAAGTTCATCCAACCGGGCAGGCAACATTAACAACTTCTCAATAGTTTCTATTATCAACGTTGGAGGAGGCTTGTTATGAGAAATGGTGCAAATAGCCCATTGGGCTCCGGAATGTAACTGCTCTATCAAGGTATAGGCAGCCTTCAGCTTCATCCGCATGTCAGAGCCCAGATGGGTAATGCGGGTCCCTGTGACATTGCAAGCATTAGTAAACCGGTAACTGATGAGATAAAATGAATTGAGAAACATCCGATGAGGATACTTACCAAAAATATAGCAGAGGTCATAGCGTTTATTTGCCGCTTCAAATCGGTCAGTTCTTCGACTACCGGTTTAAGGGTTGCTTCTGCGTCTTCAGCTCTCTTTACTAAAGCGGCTTTCTTTGTGTCCCAATCCGCCCGTTTCTTTTTAAAGGTCTCCTTCAGCTTCTCCATGGCTGCTAAGACATTGGTCAGTTCCTCCTTGGCTTTAGAAGCCTCTGCTTGCTGAGATTTAATGTTCTCTTGAAGATCAGCGGTTTGGGCGTCCTTTTTGCTCAGCTCAGCCTATAAAGGAAAGACATATCATCAGTGGGCTGTATATATTTGAAATACCAAGCACATAACAAGTTATGCACTTTGCACTTGGGGGCTAATGCCTATTCGCTTCGTTATAGAAAATTGTTTCAAGTCCCAAGTGTAATGCAAGCATTATTCTTGGCACTTGGGGGCTAATGTACATCTGCTCAAAGTAACAATGGTTAAAGTCCCGGTTCACCTTGGAAAGATAAACCGGCCCTTGGGGACTACACAGGCGAAAGTCACAGGATTACAATGCTCAAAGTACCGGTTCATTTTTAAAGGATCAACCGACCCTTGGAGGATAAAGTATGCAGAGTTGAGAAATTACAAAGTCCCGTTTTTTGATTGCATCATAAATCGGCCCTTGGGGGCTACTAGAGTTGGTACTTACAATTGGACTTAAGAGAGAAAAGGTTAGGCAATTACCTCATAACGCTCCTTCATTAGGTTCACTAAACCGGCTTCGTAGTCACGGTTTGTGTACAGGCGGTTTAAAAAACCAAAATGGAGTTCCTGGGTATTGAGGTGGGCATAGCTTGATAAATCGGTGCTCCATTGGCCTTTTTCCATGGCAGAACGTTCCTCCTTGGCGCTATGTTTTGCTAATGCAACAGGATGGCCACGGGAGGTGTGGCTAACGCTAGTAATGATAACATCATCTTCCTTGTCACCTGCAGCCTTCACTGGAGTTGGCGGAATATCAGTAGACGGTCCATCATCAGTACGGACTGGACTTGTTCAGCAAAGACATGATCTAGGGGTGGCAGGTCATCAAGCGTGGAGTCAACATTTGCTCTCTCTGGTTCTGGAATTGTCTCTGGTTCAACAATCACATGATCATCAGACGGTTTATCTACACGACCTTTCTTGCTGGGTCTGGCCTTGGCTCTGAAAGAGATATATATATATATATATATATATATATATATATATATATATATATATATTAGTATAGCACATAAGTATAAAGCGTCAAAAAGAAAGCTTAAGGCGTTTACCCAGGGACAGTCTTGAGGGGCGGAAGCTCTGTGGTAGTTGACTCGCCGGATGATGAAGGTGGCGTTCCCTGATAATTTGAATAGGATGGATTAAGAGGCTGTCGGAAATAACCCGCCTTGGGGTAAGAAGTATTGGAAGTATTTGAGACCTCAGATCGGCGCTTCCGAACCGGCGTATTTGGTAGACCGGCTGAAGTGACTACTTGGCCGCTATGTCAGGTTGTGCGGCGAGCTTCGTGTTGCTGCTTCTTCAAAAGAAAGTTTGGGTCCAAGTGAGCTAGGGGGTGAGAAAATCCTGCTTTCCAGACTGCTTGAGGGATTTTTTATGTTGGCAGAGGGTCTGAACCAGAGGAAAGGATAATTACCTCTGCGTCATCAGCTTGGCTGCCCTCAGCGTCATCCTGATAAATATCATTGTCAATGAGGTGTATGAAAAATGAACCAAGAGAATCAAGTTCTACCTCTACGTCTGGTTCATCAGGGTTGTCGTCAAGATCTAAACCGATGGGTTCAGTTGCCTTCCTCTTGGCAGGTATCTTGACAACCTTTGTCTTAGGTCGAGGGGCCTTAACCGTTTTCTCCCATGGTTTCTTTTTCTAGAACGAGTCATCACCCTGTTTAAAAGATGGGCAGAGGGTATTAAAAGTTGCACAGTTAAGAATATCAGATATAAAGCGGAAGCAAGACAACTCTTACAGCGTCGGTGAGGCGGATCTGTTACGGCGGACGAGGGCTTGTATGAAGGGCTAGCGATGGGGTGGACGAGGGAGTCAGTGAAGGGCGTACACTGTGGTGGATGAGGGCGCTGGTTAAGCAGATCGGGTGCGGTGGACCATGATGGCGGTCAAGGAGATCTGGAGCGGTGGACAAGCTAGTCGGTGAAGCAGCTCCGGTGAAGTGGTGAGTTGGCAGTTGGGGGTTCCAAGGTGCGGAAGGTAGATCCGGCGTGGTGTGAGGTCCACCGTTGCGGCGGAGGACTAGATTTGGTGGCTTGCCATGGTTGGGGGGGGGGGGTCGAGGAGGGGAAAGGGGAGGGGCTCTGGGGAAGAATGTTGGGGGCAAAGTGGAGAAAACAATAGAGTTACCAAAGCATCCCTTTTCCGTTCATGTGGGAGGGGTAAAACAGGACTATCATAGGGCTAAACTTTCGGGCGCGAGATATTCTGATGTGAGCGGGACGTTTGAAAGCTTTTGGCGCCTAAAATTGTAAGTGTTCTGCTCTTGTACGGCCGACTCTGATATCATGGTTGAGAATTTATTTGTTTTGCACCCAAAAAAGTGCAAGTTTTGAAAATCAATGTCTCCAACTCGAAACTTATATTGTCCATTCAATTCAAATATGGATCATTGAGCTAGTACAAGTAAATACCATCATACGGTCCAATTCAAATGAAATTCAAAATGTGTTTATCCTAAATATGATGACAAAAGCAAAAATGTGTATGTGTATGAATAAAGTGGATGATTATAAAGTTTGAACATGCCCGTATGTGTATATCTCTAGGTTTGATATATGAATTTCAAATCACGAAATCCCGGCTTAAAAATGTACCTCCGTTTAAATGAATTACAAAAGCTAATGATGGAGTCGAATTCCAAAATTCCAATCTTAGGTTTGTAATTCTGGTACATCAAGGTATATCACGCATGTTCAAAAGTATAGTTATCTCATGGTCCAAACTGTGAAACAAATTGATCAACCTTGAATGCACACACTATTGACCATATATATCTCAATTACGCTAAAGTCCTTCAAATATAGACAGCTAACTCATTATCTAAAGCCACCCCCCACTCCCACCCCCTCCGACGCCCCCACACCGTTCTCTCCCCCAGACATGAGCACATTAACACCCCCCTTTCTTCTAAAGTCTGGACCCCAATATAGGTCTCTTACCACTTTGTTTCTCGGGCATGCACACATCTCTTTCCCCACTCCCCAGGTCTCCCGGCATCTCTCTTTCCCAAGCACACGCACTATGTAGAGTGTATCTTTCTCATACACACAAAATGTCACCCCAAACGTCTATCTCCCTAGTTATGTGGTTCTCACACACTCACCTCACACACCACCCCCACTGCAAACAAGCACACTTTGTCTCCTTGTGCACCACTCTCCTCTTTCTATCTTTCCCACATGCAGACCCGCCCCAGCTCCTTCCCTGTATACATATATGTTGTGACTCT
The DNA here is from genome assembly GCF_018294505.1 of Triticum aestivum. Classification (NCBI taxonomy): domain Eukaryota; kingdom Viridiplantae; phylum Streptophyta; class Magnoliopsida; order Poales; family Poaceae; genus Triticum; species Triticum aestivum. The sequence continues at coordinate 328,998,118 of NC_057797.1, forward strand.
TTCCATAGCTCCCTAATGTATCATCATTCTTAATATCGCACGTTGTTCTCTACACCATCTATTCTTGATCTCTCATGAAGTCCCTATCACACACACGATGACTCGCTTCCCTTGCGTCTCCGTACATAGGCCAATTTCGAACAATATCAACATTGTCTCCCTATCTATACGCCACTTATGGACACAAACGACCCATCTCCCCCCTCTTTTCCTCTCTCCCTCTCTCCGTCGCTACTCTCTCTCTCTTTCTCTCTCTCTCTCTCTCTCTCTCTCTCTCTCTCTCTCTCTCTCTCTCTCGCTCTCACACCCCTCTCCCACACACACTCGATGTCTCTTCCAAATAGTCTGCTCCCCGCCCGCACCCATGCTATCCCGCTACTACACATGACTTTGTCTCTCTTTGACACACATGTCACACCATTCCCCCTTCCCTTATACTAGGTTTACATCATTAGTGGTCTCTATACTCCACATACAGACACTCCCTCTCACACACAAACGCGCGCACAAACACGCACAAACACACATCTAGCTATCTGGATCCTTCTTTTAAGACACACACCTTGCATATTATCTACATCTCTAGATATGTATATACCCCCCTCTCTAGCTCAGATGCACACCAAAACTCTCCATCTCTCTAACTCACACATCTCTCCCCATGCCCGCATGTGTATCTCACACACTCAGTCTCTGATTATGTCTATGTGTCTCCATGTTACAAACACAAAGCCCCATGTACATGTCTTTCTCTCTCTATCCTCCACACACATAGACACAAAGAATCTATTATCATTGCCTGAGTCTCTAGACATATCACACACGCACACACACACACACTCTCTCTCTCTCTCTTGCAAACACGCTCAACAAGGGTTTCCCCGTGAATAACTTACCGTCCATTCATCAACAGTCATGGCAGTACGGCGAACACAAGACGTGAAAAAGAATAAATCTACACGTGCTTAGACAACCTAGTATGACTACTAGGATTGGAGCAAGCCGAAAGCGCGCCGCCGTCCCCCCCTCCTTATCGGCGACGGGAAAACCTTTGTTTTACATAGTCGAGAAGTCATTGTGCTAAGGCCCCACATGCTGAGCCGTTGAATAGAATGTAGATCCTAGTTTACGGAAACAAGCTAGTATCGATAATACATTTGTATCTCCATACTTATATTTCTTCTCTTATAAAAAACCGAGTTGGTGATGATGGTATGCGTGCCATCTTGCAATAGACCGTCCGATCTATATCTGATGGATGGAAATTAAACTAAAATATACCCACACCTCTCTCCACATTTGTAGACAAGGCCTTCCCTCGTTCATCCTTATCTCCAACAACCTCATTGTTGAGCAATTAAAAAAAGGAAGCCTCTGGAACAAACTGGCCTGGTGGCCGCTGCTGGCGTCATCCATCCCCTTGCCTCCACTCAGTCCGACCACCAATCACCACCACGCCCCACTACTCTTCACTTTATCTCCTCTTTCACGAGATATCATTAGTTTTTACACATGGGATTACTCCTACAGAAGACTAATTTGGTGATGATGGTGTGTCTGCTATCTGCCATTTCTGACCATTAGATCTACATCTAACGACTATGAGGTAAGTTGTTGCCTTTTCTCACCAACATCCCACTTATCTACCAATTTGCAGAAAAACCCATAATTGGTATCTTAAAACCAACCACACCCCTCCTTCACCTCACCAAAACAGGCCAAGGAATATTTTTTGATTGAAACATAATATACCTCTAGTGATATCCACACTCTTATAAAAAACTGAGTTAGTGATGATGGTGTGCTTGCCATCCTGCAATATAGACCGCCCGATCTATATCTGATGGATAGAAAGCAAACTATGATAATTTGGGCAAAAAGATACCCGCACCCCTCTCCACATTTGCAGATAAGGACTTCCCTCGTTCATCTTTGTTTCCCACTAGATAAGCAGCTCATATAAATGCATGTTGATGTTCCATGCAACGCATGGGCCTCTTGCTAGTATGTATATCAAAATTAGAGTGATTTGTATCAAGTTTGTGAATAAGTATTATTCTAATTATGATCCGTTGCAACGCACGTGAACATTGCTAGTATTTCCAACCATTCCAAAAAATGCTAGTATTTCCATATTTTCGACTTTTCCATCAAGATATAAGTCACCCATGGTTGATATTTACTTTCAATCACGTACACATAGGCACTATGTAACTAGCCTTGCTTATTGGCTTCCAAAGCTTAACTTTCACTCCTACGTACAATATGTAGAGTATTTAACAAAAAACTACCACTTTCAACCAGCCCTAGGAAGAAACCATTGTACAAAAAATAGCAAAACCATACCCAAAATTTCTTAATCCATGACAAAAACTACTACATAGTGCCGATTAGGCTCGTTTAAACCCGTTTATGACAGGGTTGGCCCACATGTCCGTGCTGACGAGGCATCTTAAACCAACACATTTTGTTCGACCATTGACACGAGGGACCCACATCTGATCTTCTATCCTATTATATTCCCCCCAAATCATTATTTTTCCTGAACATTACTTCAAACAGTACTGATGCGTGTTCGTCAGTGCCGCCAGTGATGAGGGAGTTGGCCGCCGCTCCGCCGGACGGGCCGGACGTTGCGCTGGCCTCCGCACGGGGTGGCAGGCTGGCCCGAGCGTGACTCACGCGCGAGCAAGCCGCCGCGCTGGCCTTTGCTCAAGCTAGATGGCTGGCCTTAGCACGGTGCGCGCGAAGAAGCTGCCGCGCTGCCATGCCAATCTAGCTAGCAACCTTGCAGACAAGCAGCTGGGCAGAGCTATCTTGGCTAGCTAGCGACCGTGAGCACCGACCGGAGCTGGCATCCGGGCTGCTGCAAGATGGGCCGCGCACCGCCGTCAGTTTTGACCTCGCCTTCTGTCGGCGGTGGTAGCTGCGTCCCATGGCCGAGGATGACAAGGTGGACGGGCCGGAGGTAGGAGGTCACTCAGGGATTTTTGTGCAGACTGACATGTAGGTCCTACAATTCATAACGCCTAACTTGTCGGTCGAATAGAAGGCATTGAATTGAGGGGCGATATGGGTTGAAACGTGCCTATAACGACACTTTGTAGAGTACTCGTTTCTTGGTAGGGCTGGTTGGTAAGGGCATGTACAATGGTTGATAAGGTAGTCTTATATTAAGTGTGCCACGTATGCAAGTGGTAGTAGTTTCTTGGCATTATTAGTGGTTTATTTGCATTATTTAGTGGTTTCTTGTAAGGAACAATGTACTACTGGCGACAAAAGGCGATTCTAGGTTGCGTTGTACTCCAACGAGTACTACTAGTGGTCGTGGGAGTGTATACCTCGTTTTGTGGGTTCGATCCCGGCCGAACGTACAATGGCCTTTTTTTTAAATAGTAACTTCACTGCGAGCCAATATCGTACACGGGTAGTTTGAGTTTTGAAGTCGAACGGACCTGTCGCACCACAATCTGGGTGCACCGGATAGCCCAGCCACATGAACGGGTTTTCCTTCCCATCATCTCGTGGCTCGCGTGCTCACCCTAGCCGCACCTCACTTGCAGCTTCCTCACCAGCCAGTAGCATATTTAAACTAGAGCCTCCTAATTAAGCCCGAGGAGCCGGAAAAGCCTGGCTTGGCACTGGGAACTGTGCAATATGGCTATGTACGTAAAGTACTAGTACTCCACTAGTACTCTGTAGCTTGTGGCGTTGCATGCATTGACTTCACTCCATTATCGGCTCTATAAAAGAAATTCCTCTTGACGTGATTTTTTTGAAACGGAGGCAAAAGCTTTGTCTCATCTCATTCATAAAGAAGGAACTACTAACAAAGTTCGATGAGATCCATTACACCTCCACAAATTGAAGCGAAAAGCCTAGTCTCGCTGTATCAAATAACCAAAATGTTCTGCCCCCGCAGTAACCGTCACTGATAAACAGGCTGCTAGTGTGTGCGTGAGAGGAGCGGCTGAGTAAGCCAGCTACGCGCTTGAATAGAGCACCGAGAGTACCCACAATGCAGGTGTACTTTCCCTGCATTGATAATACAACGATGGTTCTACAGAACAGTACTACCCTCCACTTCCAACTATAGCTCCTTGGACTAGAGATTAAGAGTTCATAACTGGTGCACTATACTAGAAGCACAGTACATCGCACCACTAGTTGAGAAATTAGTACTAGCTAGCTTCACATTCTTTGGCCGATGGCCATCCAGCATTGTCATAAAAGTGTCAGGCAGCCTCTGCAGTTTGGGACAAGGAGTGATGTAGCAAACAACAGAGTTATCATAATGAGATGGGTGAAGGGGAGATCTCTCCTTTTATATACCTGCCTCTTGGAGGAAGTCCCAAGTATGATACTGAAGAACTTGAAAGCATCCAACTCGTACTCCGGTGTGGCAGAGCGGTGCTTGCGGTGACGGCATCCTCCCATCTCTAATAAGAAGCAAAAGAGACCGATTAGTATCTAGCTAGAAGCATATCTATAAACATTGAGCCAAGTTTCTAGACATGAAAGAAAACTGAGAAAAAAAGCAATGCACTTGTGCTCAACAACATCAACAACACTTAATTAATTTGGTAGGTTAGTTGGCAATGTCAATTGGCACTCTTCAAAACTAGAAATTTCTTTAGACGTGAAAGAAAACTAAAAATGTTGAAAAAATAGCATAGTAATCTAAAAATATGGGAAAAAATACACTTCTTCCTCCTCCTCTTTATCTTATTCTTCTTATTTTTTTTCATCTTTCTTCCTTCTTCTTAACCAAAACTAAACCTAAAATTCCTTGTGGTGTGATCATACTGGAATACTTGTGGCAACAATCATAGTTGCACCATATTTTAGGTGGCTCTAGGTTCCACACACCAAGCAAACAAACATACTTCAAATAAAAAACTAAGGGTAGTGTCCTAAAATCAATTTACTTTGTATGCAAATCAGAACAAGTACCACATCACATTACCATATGATCCTATTACAGAAAAGGTGTGTAAATGCACGCTGGGGTAAGACATTATAACCATACTGCAATCTTATACTTGCTCAACTATGATCACAAGAGACGCAACTAACATACGAGTTTTAGGCACACACACCTCAACAATGATGTTGCCACTTGCTAGGACTGTGACCGTCACAGTCACTCCGATCAACACGGCCTCCTGTTTAGATTGAGATTATGCTTTCATGCCTATGCTAGTGAGAAAGACACGCTAGACTTTCCTTCGGCTTGCTGAATGTATAGTTTGCCTTTCCACAAAAAAAGAAAAGAAAAAGACGGGTATAGTTTGCCTCTTATGATAGATTCCATAAGAAATATGCATGCCTTGTTGTTTTCTCAAATTAAACTATTTCGAGTGTTTTTTATTACTTCAACAGGTTCATGCTTAATTATTTCAATATTTTTAAAAATGCTTTATTATGTGTTGTTCTTGTAGGGGGCAGAATTATCATATTATAGGGAACTTATCTAGTTATATTAATATCGCTGAGATGCTATCTCCTGAAAAAAGTAACACTGCATACTCAGGTGTGATCAGCAGCTGGATTATACACCATGCTTCACAACAGTGCACCAGCACCGCATTTCAGTAGCAGGCTATGCATCTTGAGCTACTGGTGTGTATCAGCAGGCTATCATGTTCTATTCGCATGGACCCTAAGAACTTCCAAGTCTAGATGAGCTATCGTAATCAAGTCTTGCATTGCAATATAAGGCTCTCTGCTCTAAACCTAAACTAAAGTAAACCTAAACTAAACCAAACCTAAAGTAAACCTAAACTAAACTTAAAATACAGAAAGAAAATCAGAAAAAATACAAGAGGTCTTACCGGGTGGAGGAGGGGGTGTCGGAGGGGTGGGGCAGCCACGGTGGTGGAGGAGAGGGGCGCCGGGGCGGCCGGGTGGAGGAGGGGGCGCCGGAGCGGCGGGGCGGCTGCGGTGGTGGAGCAGAGGGGCGCCGGGGCCACCGGGGTGGAGGAGGGGTGCCGCGACAACGTGGGTGGCGTCAGGCAGTGGCGGCTCGGGCACGGGGCGGCGCGACACGACGACGGGGATGGCACGGGGCGGGGAAGGAGGTCACCGAGGCTGCTGGGGCAGCGCGGCGATGGGGGTGTCGCGGGGCGGCGGCGGCACGAGGGCGGGGTGGCGTGGGGCGGCGGCGGCTTGGGCGCTGGCGGAGAGAGAGAGGGGGCAGAGAGATGGGGCACAGGCGGACGTCGATGGATTTTAGTTAGGGCACAGTTTTTGCCGTCCGCCAGCAGACGGTAAAGATCCTAGCTAACAGACGTTAGCTTGGCCACTTTCTTTGCCGTCTGCTAGCGGATGGCAAAGAAAGTGTCCGTTAGGTAGTTCTCGGTAGTGTGCCACCCTCATTCTTTTCCGTCCACTAGCGAATGGCAAAGATTCTATGCCATCTGCTAGTGGACGGCAAAGAGTTGGCTGACGGCAAATAGGGTTTTTGCCATCAGCCCTTTCTTTGTCGTCCGCTTTGTGGAAGCGGACGGCAAAGAGGCTCTTTGCCGTCAGCTGGCCGACGGCAAAGAGGAGGCAGACGGCAAAATACCAGATTCTAGTAGTGCTTATGTGATGGTTGTTTACTATGTTGCTTGCTTCTTTTCGGGTTGCTTCTCTCGTTAGCTTTGGTTTCACTCCGGAGTTGTGAGGATTCGTTCGACTACGTCCGCTTGTCTTCTTCATGGACTCGTTCTTCTTCCTTGCGGGATCTTAGGCAAGATGACCATACCCTCGGAATCACTTCTATCTTTGCTTGCTAGTTGTTTGTTCTATCGCTATGTCTCTCTACCTACCACTTGTTATATCATGCCTCCCATATTTCCATGTCAAGCCTCTAACCCACCTTCCTAGCAAACCGTTGTTTGGCTATGTTACCGCTTTTGCTCAGCCCCTCTTATAGCGTTGCTAGTTGCAGGTGAAGTTGAAGTTTGTTCCATTTTGGAACATGGATATGTTGGGATATCACAATATCTCTTATTTTAATTAATGCATCTATATACTTGGTAAAGGGTGGAAGGCTCGACCTTATGCCTGGTGTTTTGTTCCACTCTTGCCTCCCTAGTTTCCGTCATACCGGTTTTATGTTCCTTGATTTTGTGTCCCTAACATGATGGGGGGTACGTGACCCTCTTGACAGTTCGCTTTGAATAAAACTCCTCCAGCAAGGCCCAACCTTGGTTTTACATTTGCCTAACAACCTATTACTTTTCCCTTGGGAGTCGCGCTCCCGAGGGTCATTTTTATTTTAACCCCCCGGGCTAGTTCTTCTCTAAGTGTTGGTCCGAACCAGGCAACCTGCGGGGCCACCTCAGGGCCACTTGAGGGCTGGTTTTACTCGTAGCTTGACCTATCCGGTGTGCCCTGAGAACGAGATATATGCAACTTCTATTGGGATGTCGGCAACCGCGTGTGTAGCCGTGATGGTCTCTTTTGGGCAGAGTCCGGGAAGTGAACACAGTCTTGTGTTATGCTTGAACGTAAGTAGTTTCAGGATCACTTATTGATCACTTCTAGCTCCTCGACTGTTGCGTTGCTTCTCTTCTCGCTCTTATTTGCATATGTTAGCCACCATATATGCTTAGTGCTTGCTGCAGCTCCACTTCGTTACCTTATCCTACCCATAAGCTTAAATAGTCTTGATCTCGCGGGTGTGAGATTGCTGAGTCCTCGTGACTCATGGATACTTCCAAACAGTTAAAGGTGTGATGATGCCAGTGCAGGTGATGCTACCGAGCTCAAGTGGGAGTTCGATGAAGATCTTGGTCATTGTTATGTGTCTTTTCTGGATGATCAATAGTGGAGCCCAGTTGGGACGATCGGGGATCTAGCATTTGGGGTTGTCTTCTTTTATTTTGGTTCTGTAGTCGGACCTTGTTTGTATTCTGGATGATGTATGATTAACCTGTTATTTGTGTGAAGTGGCGATTGTAAGCCAACTCCTTATCCCTTTCTTATTCAGTACATGGGATTGTGTGAAGATTACCCCTCTTGCGACAAAACTACAATGCGGCTATGCCTCTAAGTCGTGCCCCGACACGTGGGAGATATAACCGCATTGTTGGTGTTACAAGTTGGTAATCAGAGCCATCCCCGACTTAGGAGCCCCCTGCTTTATCGAATCACTGACGTTGTTGAGTCTAGAACAAAATGTTTTGAGTCTTGGATTATATATAACGGAGAGTAGGATTCTTTTACTCCTCAGCACCTTCGTCGCTCTGGTGAGGCCTCCTGACATAGAAGTTTTGACTTTTCTCTCCTCAAATTTCACTAAAAAAATTTAGGATCACGCGGGTATCTTGGAATCGTTCTGATAGTCTTGTGACGAGAACATTGTTCTTGGTGCCTCCTGACATTTAGGGGTTGTGGCAGTGTCCCCGGGGAGTTGAGCTCCGAGGTGCTGTCGTCACAATTTTATCGTTGCAGTTCTGGAATACCTGAGTTCGCCGACATCGAAAATCTCTTTATGTAGTTGTTGGTGAGATAACCTCGACGCCACCCAGTTCTGGGGCGGGAGTTCGGGACTGTTGCCATAACTTGTATAACGGATGCTTTTCGAAGGTTGAGTGTCACATCCCTAGTTCTGGTATGATCCTAGGCTTGCTTGTGCATCATGTTTAAATTTCAAATAAATTTGAAATGGGGAAAGTTGCAAACCCTAGCACCAAAGCAAATTCAAATAGGTTCAACTTTAAAATCGATTTTCAATGAACCAAAAATGCTATTAAAAATGTTCATGCTCTTTGGATAATGTTGGGAACAAGAACCAGAAGTGATGCACATTTTTGCTACACATTTTGGATTTTTGAATCAATGATTAAATATTTGGAGCTGTTTAAATTATATAAATATTTTAATGGCTCCAAAAATGTTGGGAATTGGTAAGGGCCTCTGGAATATTATATCTAGATCGCACAAATATTTTCAGCATTTATGAAAGTGTTTTAACATTTTTTTGGATACAAAACAAATGTCAAAAATAGAAAAAGAAAACAGGAAAAGGATTTACCTGACTTACCTGGCGCCCCACCACGGCCCAGTAGTGGGCCGGCCCAACTGGCCGTTGCCAGTCGTCTCCCTTGCCAGGAGGCAGCGGCGAAAGGGAGCACGGCGAGCGTGCATGCCCGCCAGGCAGCTGCTTGCTGCCTCCTCTCCCTCCTCATCGCTGTCCACCCCCGAGAGCTCCACCGAGCCCCCCTGGTCTCTCTCCATTCTCCCCGAACTCCTCCCCATCCTTTGTCTCGCTCTCCCCCTCTGTCCCGAGCGTAGCAGAGAGCACCGCCGTGCGCCACCGCGACCACCGCCTTCCCCTCGCCTCTCCGACGTGCCCACGAGGTCCGCCTCGTCGCCCTAGTCCTCTCCGCCGGGCCACGTGGCGCCGGATGCCTCGAAGCATCGCCCCCGACCCCTTCATCCTCCTCGGGTCGCCGGAGATCCGCCTCGTCGCCCCGCTCGCTCCGACGCTCCTCCGGCCTCACCGACCTGCTCATCCGACTTGCCGTGAGCCACTGACCCAAACCCCCCTCCTTTGCGCTCCGTTTGCACGTTGTAGCCGTCGCTCCACCGGAGACCGAACCGCGCCGCCGCTGAGCTTCTCGCCTCCGTGGCCACAACCGTCGTAGCTCCCAACCGAGCACACCCACGTGCTCACCGCGCCGCGTAGGTGCCGTAGGAGCTAAGCACGCCACTCCACGGCCACCGCAGCCCCGTTCCCGAGTGTGCCCGAACTCCGGCGTCGCTTCGCTCGTCGGTGCCGTCGACTCCGGCCACCCCAGCCCCTCTCGTGTGCTTCCCTGGATGAGGCGCACGCCCAGCTCCACGCAGAGCCCCTCCGCCGTCCTTTTGGTCGCCTGAGGGCGAAACCCGAGCCTCCGCCGTGCGTGCTGTCGCCGGCGACGAGCCACCGGCGTGTTGGGCCTGTTGACCAGGGGTTTGACCTCCCCTGGGCCATTGACATGTGGGGCCAGCCCCATCTAATTACCTAGTTTAGGGTTAACTAAAATAGGATTAGCCCTGTGACACTAACACGCGGGCCCCACCGTCCAGGTTTGACCTGGACCGAGCCGTTGACCTGCTGACGCCTCTGTGACGTCACGCTAACGCAGTAATTGATTTCTGGATTTTAAATAATTCTGAGAATTCCAGAAAATAGTTAAAACTTCTAAAAATCATAGAAATTAAACCGTAGCTCAGAATGAAATAATTATATATGAAAAATCATCAGAAAAATGCAAGGAATCCATTTATGCTAGTTTCATGCATGAAAAACCAACTTATACTTGCTGTATAAGTGAAAACGTAATAATGGCATGTTATATACTTAATTTGGGGTTTGCATATGAACCCTTGGTTCATATGGACTTCAACCAAATTGATGCTAGATGCATTAGGGCAAATCATAGCATCTTTGAAATGTCATCTTCATGCATCATATTGTTGCATATGGTTGTTTATTGATTGCCGGCACCGTCCCCTCTCGATAGGTTCTACTCCGGAAGGTGTCCCGAGTACCTGTCTGAGGAGCAGTGCTTCTTCGTGGATCTATCAGGCAAGCAAACCCCCTTGAGCATCTCGATAAATCCCACTCTCTCGCTCCTGCTCCTTTTACTGCATTAGGACAACAACGATTCAAACTGCTACTTTCTGCTGCGGTAGCTGAACCCATTCCTCTGCATGACCTGTCATTGCCACAGTAAATAGTTGAAACCCACTAGCATGAGTAGGAGTTGCTTGAGCCTTGATGTGCCTGCTCATCCATGCTTGTTTTCTTTATGCCAGCTATGCTTAGAGTTGTGTCAGGTCTGATTCATCGGGAATGAATCGGAGTGGTGAACATGTCCTACCGGTAAAGGCTAAGTGTGTGAACACGTTTTGGTAAAGGTAGCGATGAGAGGCCATGTAGGAGTACATGGTGGGTTGTCTCATTGGAACCGTCCTTAAGCACTGAGTTCTGTGTATGTTATCCAAGTCCAGTTACTACCACACATTGGGTTCCGGTTATCCGGCCCCTCTCGGCTTATTAATCCACTTGATCTCTGTCCAGGAGTTGCAACTAGTTTCTGGCGTTTGTAGGTAGTGCTACTTGTCTACCAGGTGGTGTCCGACGGGACGGGCTTGGGACAGACTAGGCACCGTGGCACGGTGTACCAAGTGGCACCCGGATGGTGGGCTTGGGAACCCTGCACACATCGTTTGGGGCCGTGAGCGACACCCCGGCCGGATCTCCTTGCGGATGGAACCCGAATAGGCGATAAACCTGGACGAGAGACTTGTGTGGTTAGTCAGGTCGTGGCCGACACCCTCGCCCGGCTTCCGCTTGAAGGTTGCCGAGGTACATGACGTGTACAGGGCTATAAGTGGCGAGAGCGTGTGTGAAGAAGTACACCCCTGCAGGGTCAATATTATCTATTCGAATAGCCGTTTTCCTCGGATATGGAAACTTGGAGGACTTATGTAGTACATAGACAACTTGAAGTGGATACTCTAAAATCCGCAAGATAAGCGTGAGTGCTATGGATGGCCTTCTCGTAGGAAGACGGGAACGGATCCATAGTGGAGTATTGATATGGTGAACATGTGGACTCGTGTGCGTCTTCTCACCTCAAAGAAGTTTCTGATACTCGTAGTATAGGTTAGCCACTGAGTCAAAGCTGGCTTGCTGCTGTTAAACTCCACCACCCCCTTTGTTGATAATGTTGCATATGTAGATAGTTCTGATGTAAGACTTGCTTAGTACCTTTGTACTCATGTTTGCTTATTTATGTTTTGCAGTTGGTTACACTAGTGGCTTCGACGAGTAGCTTGTATCCCAGCTACGATCTTGTACCCTTGGGAGGGTCGTGTTTAGTCAGGCTTCTTAGTCTTTTCCTTTGTAGTTGTCTGTACTCAGACATGTAATGCTTCCGTTGCTTGTATGCTCTGAATGATGGGTCATGAGACCCCTGTTTGTATTGAATGCTATGTGGCTCTTCTGGGCCTTTATCTATATGAGTTTGAGTTATGTTGTGATGCCATGTTGTACAACACATACTTGCATGTTATGCGTACGTGTAACGTGTATTGCTATGTGTGGGATCCGACAACCTAGTTGTTTACCTCTGGTAGCCTCTCTTATGGGGAAATGTAGTCTTGTGCTTCCATGTGCCATAGTAGTCCGCTACAGCCCGGTTCACCGGAGTCCTGCTAGCCCAGCACTACTGCTCCGGAACACTTGACTGGCCGGCATGTGATTCACTTCGTTCCTGTGTCTGTCCCTTCGGGGAAATGTCACGCGGTGACATCCGGAGTCCTGCCTAGCCTGCTACAGCCCGGGTTCCCGGAGTCCTGTTAGCCCAGTGCTACAGCCCGGATTCATACGCTGTTGACCGACATGCTCGAGGTTGATTCATGTATGCATGTCCCTGTAAGTTAGTGCTACTTTGGGTTCACGACTAGTCATGTCGGCCCGGGTTCTCTGTCATATGGATGCTAGCGACACTATCATATACGTGAGCCAAAAGGCGCAAACGGTCCCGGGCCAGGTAAGGTGGCACCGTGGGAATACCGTGCGTGAGGCCGCAAAGTGATATGAAGTGTTACATGCTAGATCGGTGTGACTTAGGATCGGGGTCCCGACAGCGTTGGTATCAGAGCCTGACTGACTGTAGGATTACCAAGCCACACTGGTCGAAGTTGAGTCTAGTAATGCTTTAGTTATATAAGGGAATTGATTGTGGAAGGGAACATAAGGCTCTTTTTACTCCTTTACCCCATGTCATTCTTTCTGAGTCAGCCTCTTCTTTTCTATGAGGGTTAAGGCCTAGGCTTCCCCTCTATCTCTCAGGATGACGTGTTACTAAACCGTAAAGTCTTAGGATTGTTGGGTTGTGTCACCGTACAGTTCTACTACTTCCGTGTGTCCTCAGTTTGACCCAGAACCTTGATATTATGATGCTGATTGATTATGCTATTCCTTTGATGAATGTCTCAAAATCCCTTTTGAGCATTTACAACCGTTATGCTGCCGAAATTGTCCTAGGATTTCAAGAGTTTCTAATGCTTTTGCATTACATTTCGCATCCTTATGTCGATGCTAATTCCATCCTTGTTTCCTTGGTTCCTGTGCCAGGATGTCGTCTGCTAACCGAGGTTCAGTTGCTCATAGCAAGAACCACGGAGATGGTAGGGACGAGGATCCTCCTGACCAGCCTTTGATGGCAGAGTTCTTGTTAGCATCCGAGAGGAACAAGCGTGAGACTAACCGCTTGCTGGCACAGATTGAGCAGAACACCGCACATCAGCGTAAGAAGTTGGTTTCCATCACCGACTTCATTGGTCTGAAACCACCCACCTTCCATCATTCCATTGAGCCACTCGATGCAGATGACTGGCTCCGGAGCATCACTCACAAGTTGCATTCTGCGAACGTAGCTGAAGGTGACAAGGTCACCTATGCTACCTATCACCTGGAAGGTCCTCCTAGTATTTGGTGGCAGAGCTATGAGGCTATGCTTCCAGCT